>NC_092122.1:10674042-10679042 GCF_045679555.1 Salvelinus alpinus
ATGGTGTATATAGTGTACAGTATCTTATTCAATGTGCAGGGCTACTGGAGTGGTTGAGGTGGGTTTATACATAAGTGACTGGTAGTAGGATATACATGTAAACAGGGCTGAAAAGTGACTGGTAGCAGGATATACATGTAAACAGGGCTGAAAAGTGACTGGTAGCAGGATATACATGTAAACAGGGATGAAAAGTGACTGGTAGCAGGATATACAGGTAACAGGGCTGAAAAGTGACTGGTAGCAGGATATACAGGTAACAGGGCTGAAAAGTGAATGGTAGCAGGATATACATGTAAACAGGGATGAAAAGTGACTGGTAGTAGGATATACATGTAAACAGGGCTGAAAATTGACTGGTAGCAGGATATACATGTAAACAGGGCTGAAAAGTGACTGGTAGCAGGATATACATGTAAACAGGGCTGAAAAGTGACTGGTAGCAGGATATACAGGTAACAGGGCTGAAAAGTGACTGGTAGCAGGATATACAGGTAACAGGGCTGAAAAGTGAATGGTAGCAGGATATACATGTAAACAGGGATGAAAAGTGACTGGTAGCAGGATATACATGTAAACAGGGATGAAAAGTGACTGGTAGTAGGATATACATGTAAACAGGGCTGAAAAGTGACTGGTAGCAGGATATACATGTAAACAGGGATGAAAAGTGACTGGTAGTAGGATATACATGTGAACAGGGCTGAAAAGTGACTGGTAGCAGGATATACATGTAAACAGGGATGAAAAGTGACTGGTAGCAGGATATACATGTAAACAGGGATGAAAAGTGACTGGTAGCAGGATATACATGTAAACAGGGATGAAAAGTGACTGGTAGTAGGATATACATGTGAACAGGGCTGAAAAGTGACTGGTAGCAGGATATACATGTAAACAGGGATGAAAAGTGACTGGTAGCAGGATATACATGTAAACAGGGATGAAAAGTGACTGGTAGCAGGATATACAGGTAACAGGGCTGAAAAGTGACTGGTAGTAGGATATACATGTAAACAGGGCTGAAAAGTGACTGGTAGCAGGATATACAGGTAACAGGGCTGAAAAGTGACTGGTAGCAGGATATACAGGTAACAGGGCTGAAAAGTGAATGGTAGCAGGATATACATGTAAACAGGGATGAAAAGTGACTGGTAGTAGGATATACATGTGAACAGGGCTGAAAAGTGACTGGTAGCAGGATATACATGTAAACAGGGATGAAAAGTGACTGGTAGGAGGATATACATGTAAACAGGGATGAAAAGTGACTGGTAGTAGGATATACATGTAAACAGGGGTGAAAAGTGACTGGTAGTAGGATATACATGTAAACAGGGCTGAAAAGTGACTGGTAGCAGGATATACAGGTAACAGGGCTGAAAAGTGACTGGTAGCAGGATATACAGGTAACAGGGCTGAAAAGTGAATGGTAGCAGGATATACATGTAAACAGGGATGAAAAGTGACTGGTAGTAGGATATACATGTGAACAGGGCTGAAAAGTGACTGGTAGCAGGATATACATGTAAACAGGGATGAAAAGTGACTGGTAGCAGGATATACATGTAAACAGGGCTGAAAAGTGACTGGTAGTAGGATATACATGTAAACAGGGCTGAAAAGTGACTGGTAGCAGGATATACATGTAAACAGGGCTGAAAGGTGACTGGTAGCAGGATATACATGTAAACAGGGCTGAAAAGTGACTGGTAGCAGGATATACATGTAAACAGGGCTGAAAAGTGACTGGTAGCAGGATATACAGGTAACAGGGCTGAAAAGTGACTGGTAGCAGGATATACATGTAAACAGGGCTGAAAAGTGACTGGTAGTAGGATATACATGTAAACAGGGCTGAAAAGTGACTGGTAGTAGGATATACATGTAAACAGGGATGAAAAGTGACTGGTAGCAGGATATACATGTGAACAGGGCTGAAAAGTGACTGGTAGCAGGATATACATGTAAACAGGGCTGAAAAGTGACTGGTAGTAGGATATACATGTAAACAGGGATGAAAAGTGACTGGTAGCAGGATATACATGTGAACAGGGCTGAAAAGTGACTGGTAGCAGGATATACATGTAAACAGGGCTGAAAAGTGACTGGTAGTAGGATATACATGTGAACAGGGCTGAAAAGTGACTGGTAGCAGGATATACATGTAAACAGGGATGAAAAGTGACTGGTAGTAGGATATACATGTAAACAGGGATGAAAAGTGACTGGTAGCAGGATATACATGTAAACAGGGCTGAAAGGTGACTGGTAGCAGGATATACATGTAAACAGGGCTGAAAAGTGACTGGTAGCAGGATATACATGTAAACAGGGATGAAAAGTGACTGGTAGCAGGATATACATGTGAACAGGGCTGAAAAGTGACTGGTAGCAGGATATACATGTAAACAGGGCTGAAAAGTGACTGGTAGTAGGATATACATGTAAACAGGGATGAAAAGTGACTGGTAGCAGGATATACATGTGAACAGGGCTGAAAAGTGACTGGTAGCAGGATATACATGTAAACAGGGATGAAAAGTGACTGGTAGTAGGATATACATGTGAACAGGGCTGAAAAGTGACTGGTAGCAGGATATACATGTAAACAGGGATGAAAAGTGACTGGTAGCAGGATATACATGTAAACAGGGCTGAAAAGTGACTGGTAGCAGGATATACATGTAAACAGGGCTGAAAGGTGACTGGTAGCAGGATATACATGTAAACAGGGATGAAAAGTGACTGGTAGCAGGATATACATGTAAACAGGGCTGAAAAGTGACTGGTAGCAGGATATACAGGTAACAGGGCTGAAAAGTGACTGGTAGCAGGATATACATGTAAACAGGGCTGAAAAGTGACTGGTAGTAGGATATACATGTAAACAGGGCTGAAAAGTGACTGGTAGTAGGATATACATGTAAACAGGGATGAAAAGTGACTGGTAGCAGGATATACATGTGAACAGGGCTGAAAAGTGACTGGTAGCAGGATATACATGTAAACAGGGCTGAAAAGTGACTGGTAGTAGGATATACATGTAAACAGGGCTGAAAAGTGACTGGTAGCAGGATATACATGTAAACAGGGCTGAAAAGTGACTGGTAGCAGGATATACATGTAAACAGGGCTGAAAAGTGACTGGTAGCAGGATATACAGGTAACAGGGCTGAAAAGTGACTGGTAGCAGGATATACATGTAAACAGGGCTGAAAAGTGACTGGTAGCAGGATATACATGTAAACAGGGCTGAAAAGTGACTGGTAGCAGGATATACATGTAAACATGGCTGAAAAGTGAATGGTAGCAGGATATACATGTAAACAGGGCTGAAAAGTGACTGGTAGCAGGATATACATGTAAACAGGGCTGAAAAGTGACTGGTAGCAGGATATACATGTAAACAGGGCTGAAAAGTGACTGGTAGGAGGATATACATGTAAACAGGGCTGAAAAGTGACTGGTAGCAGGATATACATGTAAACAGGGCTGAAAAGTGACTGGTAGCAGGATATACAGGTAACAGGGCTGAAAAGTGAATGGTAGCAGGATATACATGTAAACAGGGCTGAAAAGTGACTGGTAGCAGGATATACATGTAAACAGGGCTGAAAAGTGACTGGTAGCAGGATATACATGTAAACAGGGCTGAAAAGTGACTGGTAGGAGGATATACATGTAAACAGGGCTGAAAAGTGACTGGTAGCAGGATATACATGTAAACAGGGCTGAAAAGTGACTGGTAGTAGGATATACATGTAAACAGGGATGGAAAGTGACTGGTAGTAGGATATACATGTAAACAGGGCTGAAAAGTGACGGGTAGCAGGATATACATGTAAACAGGGCAGAGAAGTGACTGGTAGCAGGATATACATGTAAACAGGGCTGAAAAGTGACTGGTAGTAGGATATACAGGTAACAGGGCTGAAAAGTGACTGGTAGCAGGATATACATGTAAACAGGGCCGAAAAGTGACTGGTAGCAGGATATACATGTGAACAGGGCTGAAAAGTGACTGGTAGCAGGATATACATGTAAACAGGGCTGAAAAGTGACTGGTAGCAGGATATACATGTAAACAGGGATGAAAAGTGACTGGTAGTAGGATATACATGTAAACAGGGATGAAAAGTGACTGGTAGTAGGATATACATGTAAACAGGGCCGAAAAGTGACTGGTAGCAGGATATACATGTGAACAGGGCTGAAAAGTGACTGGTAGCAGGATATACATGTAAACAGGGCTGAAAAGTGACTGGTAGCAGGATATACATGTAAACAGGGATGAAAAGTGACTGGTAGCAGGATATACAGGTAAACAGGGCTGAAAAGTGACTGGTAGCAGGATATACATGTAAACAGGGCTGAAAAGTGACTGGTAGCAGGATATACATGTAAACAGGGCTGAAAAGTGACTGGTAGCAGGATATACATGTAAACAGGGCTGAAAAGTGACTGGTAGCAGCAACATATAAATACACTATACTAGCCATTTAACAGAACAGTGCTCCGCCCAGGAAATGGAACACCAGCTTCCTGTCTAAGTCATCCCAGTTGCCATTATATTTTTCCACACGTTCTTCCCGGTCGTCTCCAATCCCCGTTCCAGGGACTTTTTCCTCAGAAATATGCAGCTCGGGAGCTTATTGGATGATGAGTGTGTAATCGTCGGGGGCGAGGGTTATTTTTGTCAGGCAGGGAAGGATGGTGTGGGCTGAGGAGGTGCGCAATTGCTTCCGATTTCGAGGAGGAAACGAGATGTAAATGAGCTAATTATGTGTCCTTAACGAGGGCAAACAACAGTGACATTCTAGCCCTGGTAACCGGCGGTTACATTTATAGCCCATAATAACCTAAAGTGGGACTGGCTTGAAACGTGGTCGAGGAAATGGGTGCCGTCTGAACAACGCTGCTGCTGTTTTGGTAGGGGTGTGTTTTAGAATAAACGTGTTTGACTTGGATGCTCTGAAGAGAGCTGAATATTAGAATGA
>NC_092122.1:10684042-10686542 GCF_045679555.1 Salvelinus alpinus
TGCCAGACTCTCTCCCTCTGCCAGACTCTCTCTCTCTCTCTGTCATTCCCTCTGTCCCTGGCTCTCTCTCCCTCTGCCAGACTCTCTCCCTCTGCCAGACTCTCTCTCCCTCTGCCAGACTCTCTCTCTCTTTCTGTCGTCCCCTCTGTCCCTGGCTCTCTCTCCCTCTGCCAGACTCTCTCCCTCTGCCAGACTCTCTCTCTCTCTCTTTCTGTCGTTCCCTCTGTCCCTGGCTCTCTCTCCCTCTGCCAGACTCTCTCTCTCTCTCTTTCTGTCGTTACCTCTGTCCCTGGGTCTCTCTCCCTCTGCCAGACTCTCTCCCTCTGCCAGACTCTCTCTCTCTTTCTGTCATTCCCTCTGTCCCTGGCTCTCTCTCTCCCTCTGCCAGACTCTCTCTCTCTCTCTCTCTTTCTGTCGTTCCCTCTGTCCTTGGCTCTCTCTCCCTCTGCCAGACTCTCTCTCTCTCTCTTTCTGTCGTTCCCTCTGTCCCTGTCTCTCTCTCCCTCTGCCAGACTCTCTCTCTCTCTCTCTCTCTTTCTGTCGTTCCCTCTGTCCCTGTCTCTCTCTCCCTCTGCCAGACTCTCTCTCTCTCTCTCTCTCTTTCTGTCGTTCCCTCTGTTCCTGTCTTTCTCTCCCTCTGCCAGACTCTCTCTCTCTCTCTCTCTCTCTCTCTGTCATTCCCTCTGTCCCTGTCTCTCTCTCCCTCTGCCAGACTCTCTCTCTCTCTCTCTTTCTGTCGTTCCCTCTGTTCCTGTCTCTCTCTCCCTCTGCCAGACTCTCTATCTCTCTCTTTCTGTCGTTCCCTCTGTCCCTGGCTCTCTCTCCCTCTGCCAGACTCTCTCTCTCTCTCTTTCTGTCGTTCCCTCTGTCCCTGTCTCTCTCTCCCTCTGCCAGACTCTCTCCCTCTCTTTCTGCCGTTCCCTCTGTCCCTGTCTCTCTCTCTGTTGCCCTTTTGATGTGGAGATGAAGGGGGAAAGCAGGCAACCACAGTTTAGTCCTGAACAGTTGAAAAATCTGGGAACAATTGAAATGCAATGAAATCGTTTGGAGGTCTTTTTCCCCTGATGTGCTTAGCTAATGATTTTCTTACAAGTTGTTTTATGTGTACGTTTGTGTCTTTGAGACACTGTGTGAGTCTCCCACTGTGTTACGTGTCTGTCTTTATGTGTGTGAGTGTGTGTATGCGTGTATGTGTGTGATTAAAAGTTTGTAATTTTGCATCATTTCTTTTTTGTCCAATTATCTCTTTCCCTTTCTGTGTCTCTCTGAGCTGTGATTGGCTCCCAGCTGAATGTGACCCCTGTATTGACCAGGTGAACGGTGTGTGTCTGTATGTGTGTGTGGGTTTTCTCTGTGTGTGTGAGTGTGTGTGTGTGTGTGTGTGTGTCTGTGTGTGTCTGTATGTGTGTGTGGGTTTTCTCTGTGTGTGTGAGTGTGTGTGTGTGTGTGTGTGTCTGTATGTGTTTGTGGGTTTTCTCTGTGTGTGTGAGTGTGTGTGTGTGTGTGTGTGGGTTTTCTCTGTGTGTGTGTGTGTGTGTGTGTGTGTGTGTGTGTGTGTGTGTGTGTGTGTGTGTGTGTGTGTGTGTGTGTGTGTGTGTGTGTGTTTGTGGGTTTTCTCTGTGTGTGTGAGTGTGTGTGTATGTGTGTCTGTATGTGTTTGTGGGGTTTCTCTGTGTGTGTGAGTGTGTGTGTGTGTGTGTCTGTATGTGTTTGTGGGTTTTCTCTGTGTGTGTGAGTGTGTGTGTGTGTGTGTGTCTGTATGTGTTTGTGGGTTTTCTCTCTCTGTGTGTGTGTGTGTGTGTGTGTGTGTGTGTGTGTGTGTGTGTGTGTGTGTGTGTGTGTGTGTGTGTGTGTGTGTGTGTGTGTGTGTGTGTGTGTGTGTGTGTGTGTGTGTGTGTGTGTGTGTGTGTGTGTGTGTGTGTGTGTGTGTGTGTGTGTGTGTGTCTGTGACGGTGTGAGTGAAGACCGAGTGTGTATTCCCTGCGAATGTATGTGTGTTGTGTTGCGGGGGCCGACATCGCTCTCTCTCTCTCTGCTCTGCGCTGCCTGGCCGTTGCCTCTGTGGGATTTTCTCCTTCTCTCCCCTGGCGATACCCCCTCCAACCCCCAGCCCAGCCCAGCCTGAACGGCATTCCTTCACGGGTTCACTGGCAAGGCTCAAGTGGCTCCCTCTTAACAGCCCCTAATCACTCCGAGCCTTAATCATAAGCCACTTTTGAAGTAATAGTCAATTTGCTGTGAGTCCACCGTTTAACAGAACAACTTCTACATAGTGGGGCCGCGAGCCAGGCAGGGAGAGATGTATAGATAGCAGGGCCCTGTCCATGGACGCTTGTTTTTTGAAGCACTCTCACACACACAGACGCACACAAACACACACACACAATTTTGTTAAATATTACTGTCATTTTTTATTTTTTCCGAATTTGTGGTCCTGTTTGGCTCGGTTGGTAGAGCATGGGGCTTGCACCGCTCCGGTTGTGGGTTTGATTCCCGGTGC
>NC_092122.1:10691542-10811542 GCF_045679555.1 Salvelinus alpinus
CTTTACAAACTATTTCATGTATGTATTTGTTAGCTTGTAAATATGTTGCTATTTTTTTACAAAGTTATTCATGGCATTGCTGATTGTGCCTGTCACCCGTAATGAGGGGCTTTGTAATTGTTAAGTAATTATAACTGTCATCCTCATAATCTATGATGAAAAGGTCAGTAAAATGGTCTCTCTCTTTCTCTGCTCCACCACTATCTCTCTTTCTACTCTCTCCCTGCTCCACCACTATCTCTCTTTCTACTCTCTTCCCTCTCTCTCTCTCTGCTCCACCACTATCTCTCTTTCTACTCTCTCCCCTCTCTCTCTCTCTGCTCCACCACTATCTCTCTTTCTACTCTCTTCCCTCTCTCTCTCTGCTCCACCACTATCTCTCTTTCTACTCTCTCCACTCTCTCTCTCTCTACTCCACCACTATCTCTCTTTCTACTCTCTTCCCGCTGTCTCTCTCTGCTCCACCACTATCTATCTTTCTACTCTCTCCCCCCTCTCTCTCTCTGCTCCACCACTATCTCTCTTTCTACTATCTTCCCTCTGTCTCTCTCTGCTCCACCACTATCTCTCTTTCTACTCTCTCCCCTCTTTCTCTCTTTCTCTCTGCTCCACCACTATCTCTCTTTCTACTCTCTCCCTGCTCCACCACTATCTCTCTTTCTACTCTCTTCCCGCTGTCTCTCTCTGCTCCACCACTATCTATATTTCTACTCTCTCCCCCCTCTCTCTCTCTGCTCCACCACTATCTCTCTTTCTACTCTCTTCCCTCTGTCTCTCTCTGCTCCACCACTATCTCTCTTTCTACTCTCTCCCTGCTCCACCACTATCTCTCTTTCTACTCTCTTCCCTCTCTCTCTCTCTGCTCCACCACTATCTCTCTTTCTACTCTCTTCCCTCTGTCTCTCTCTGCTCCACCACTATCTCTCTTTCTACTCTCTCCCTGCTCCACCACTATCTCTCTTTCTACTCTCTTCCCTCTCTCTCTCTCTGCTCCACCACTATCTCTCTTTCTACTCTCTTCCCTCTGTCTCTCTCTGCTCCACCACTATCTCTCTTTCTACTCTCTCCCCTCTTTCTCTCTCTCTCTCTGCTCCACCACTATCTCTCTTTCTACTCTCTCCCTGCTCCACCACTATCTCTCTTTCTACTCTCTTCCCTCTCTCTCTCTCTCTCTCTGCTCCACCACTATATCTATTTCTACTCTCTCCACTCTCTCTCTCTCTACTCCACCACTCTCTCTCTTTCTACTCTCTTCCCTCTGTCTCTCTCTGCTCCACCACTATCTCTCTTTCTACTCTCTCCCCTCTCTCTCTCTGCTCCACCACTATCTCTCTTTCTACTCTCTTCCCTCTGTCTCTCTCTGCTCCACCACTATCTCTCTTTCTACTCTCTCCACTCTCTCTTTCTCTCTCTCTGTTCCACCACTATCTCTCTGTCTACTTTCTCCCCTCTCTCTCTCTCTCTGCTCTACCACTATCTCTCTTTCTACACTCTCCTCTCTCTCTTTCTCTCTCTCTGTTCCACCACTATCTCTCTTTCTACTCTCTTCCCTCTGTCTCTCTCTGCTCCACCACTATCTCTCTTTCTACTCTCTCCACTCTCTCTTTCTCTCTCTCTGTTCCACCACTATCTCTCTTTCTACTCTCTCCCCTCTCTCTCTCTCTGCTCTACCACTATCTCTCTTTCTACACTCTCCTCTCTCTCTTTCTCTCTCTCTGTTCCACCACTATCTCTCTTTCTACTCTCTTCCCTCTGTCTCTCTCTGCTCCACCACTATCTCTCTTTCTACTCTCTCCACACTCTCTTTCTCTCTCTCTGTTCCACCACTATCTCTCTTTCTACTCTCTCCCCTCTCTCTCTCTGCTCTGCCACTATCTCTCTTTCTACACTCTCCTCTCTCTCTTTCTCTCTCTCTGTTCCACCACTATCTCTCTTTCTACTCTCTTCCCTCTGTCTCTCTCTGCTCCACCACTATCTCTCTTTCTCTCTCTCTGTTCCACAACTATCTCTCTTTCTACTCTCTCCTCTCGCTCTGCTCCACCACCATATCTCTCTACTCTCTCTCCTCTTGTTCTCACTCTCTTTCTCTCCATGACCTCTCTCTGTCTCCCTCACTTTCTCTCTTTTCCTTTCTCAATCCTGCTTCTCCCCCTACTCCCCTCTCTCCTTCCCTCCACCTCTCTGTCTCCCAGTACCCAGGGCTGATTATTAGAGCCCAGGCAGGCAGGGGGGGCTAAGGGGGGAGGAAGGGGCAGGCAGGGGGAGGAAAGCAGACCTTATCTCAGGCAATTAATCAGAGACACTCATATTGCGGGACAATTATTCAAAGCTCAGTCCTGCATAACTCGCAGCCCAAGGTTCCACATTGCTCCTGCTCTTTCCATCCCCCCGGACTGGAAGGTCAGGCAAGTGAGAGGAAGGTGGAGCTGAGAGGGAAAGGGCCTCCTGTGAGTGTGTGTGTGTGTGTGTGTGTGTGTGTGTGTGTGTGTGTGTGTGTGTGTGTGTGTGTGTGTGTGTGTGTGTGTGTGTGTGTGTGTGTGTGTGTGTGTGTGTGTGTGTGTGTGTGTGTGTGTGTGTGTGTGTGTGTGTGTGTGTGTGTGTGTGTGTGTGTGTGTGTGTGTGTGTGTGTGCGTGTTTGTTTAAGTGTGTTGTTTAAGTAGAATAAAGCCAACAAGGTCAAAGTCATTCAAAGTCATTTCCAGAGGGTTAATGTCTTTGAAGACGTCTATTCCTGTTATGTTTACATGTTGTTATAGTTTCTGCCCGTTGGTGGAATGGGTGTGGATATGTGTGTGTGTGTGTGTGTGTGTGTGTGTGTGTGTATGGTGTGTGTGTGTTTAATGGCTCTGTGCTCTGTTCTTGGTGCCCAGGGCCAACAACATTATCCACATTCCTCAGTGACAACAGGGTGGCTCGCCTGGCACCAGCCAAACAGGAAGAGGAAATAGCTACACTACACAACGTTTATCTCCCAGAGAGAACTACAGTCTATTCAGAAAGTATTCACACTCCTTGATTTTTTTCACACTTTGTTGTGTTACAGCCTGATTTTGTTATTGATTACATAGAGATTTTGTGTCACTGGCCTACACCACAATACCCCGAATGTCAGGGGTGTGTACGAGAGGGGAAGTCAGGTGCAGGAGAGCAGAGTGTAATAAACAGGCGCACTTTAATTCCGTTCCAAAAATGACAGCACTTAAGAACAATAACGTGCCAAAAACACAGAACATGGCGAAAGTATAGCGCCTGACAAAATCCACATAACAATAAACAATTACACACAAAGACATGGTGGGGAACAGAGGACTAAATACATGCAGTAATTGTGGAATGAAAACCAGGTGTGTAATGGAACGAGACAAAACAAATGGATAAATGAGAAATGGAGCGGCGATGGCTAGAAAGCCGGTGACGTCGATCACCGAACGCCGCCCGAACAAGGGGAGGAGCCGACTTCGGTGGAAGTCGTGACGCCGAAATGTCAAAGGGAAATTTTGTTTTGAGAAATGTTTATAAATTAATTAAAAAGGAAAAGCTGAAATGCCTTGAGTCAATTGGTATTCAACCCCTTTGTTATGGCAAGCCCAAATAAGTTCTAGAGTAAAACCTGGCTTAACAAGTCACATAATAAGTTGCATGGACTCTGTGTGCAATAATAGTGTTTAACATGATTTTTGACCTCATCTCTGTACCCAACAGATACAATTATCTGTAAGGTCCCTTAGTCGAGCAGTGCATTTCAAACACAGATTCAACCACAAAGACCAGGGAGGTTTCCAATGCCTCGCAAAGAAGGGCACCTATTGGTAGATGGGTAAAAAAATAAAAAGCAGACATTGAATATCCCTTTGAGCATTGTGAAGTTATTAATTACACTTTGGATGGTGTATCAATACACCCAGTCACTACAAAGATACAGGTGTCCTTCCTAACTCAGTTGACGGAGAGGAAGGAAACCGCTCAGGGATTTCACCATGAGGCCAATGGGGACTTAAAACAGTTACAGAGTTTAATGGCTGTGACAGGAGAAACTGAGGATGGATCAACAACATTGTAGTTACTCCGCAATACTAACCTAAATGACAGAGTGAAAAGAAGGAAGCATAAAAATGTACAGCATAAAAATATTCCAAAACATGCATCCTGTTTGCAAGAAGGCACTAAAGTAAAATTGCAAAAAAAATTGCAAATAATTAACTTTATGTCCTGAATAGCGTTATGTTTGGGGCAAATCCAACACAACACATCTCTGAGTAACACTCTTCATATTTTCAAGCATGGGGGTGGCTGCATCATGTTATGGGTCTGCTTGTCATCGGCAAGGACTAGGGAGTTTTTTAGGATAAAAATAAATGGAATTGGGGTAAGCACAGGCAAAATCCTTGCGGAAAACCTGTTTCAGTCTGCCTTCCAACAGACACTCGGAGACAAATTCACCTGTCAGCAGGTTAATAACCTAAAACACAAGGCCAAATCTACACTGGAGTTGCTTACCAAGACAACATTGAATGTGTGGCCTCATTACAGTTTTGACTTCAATTGGCTTAAAGATCTATGGCAAGACTTGAAAATGGCTGTCTAGCAACAATCAACTAGATAAAGCTTGAAAAAAAAAAGTTAGGGTTTGGCCTAACCCGGACAATGCTGGGCCAATTGTGCGCTGCCCTATGGGACTCCCAATCATTTGTGATCAACGGCCGATAATGATCTGGAATCAAACCAGGGTCTGTAGAGACGCCTCTAGCACTGAGATGCAGTGCCTTAGACCGCTGCGCCACTTGGGAGCCCAGACAACATCCATCGCCTCTGTTCCTCTCCTATATGTCCCTGCTTCCCTTACCTAATACACAAATGTCACCTACACCGTATGGATAAAAGAGAGAGGGGGAGATGGAAGGAGGGAGAGGGAGAGTGGAGAAGAGAAAGATCGAGTGAGTAAAGAGAGAGAGAGAGAGAGAGAGAGAGGAGAGGGAGTCATAAAATGCAAATACAGCCTGCGTCCCCTTTAACAAATGAAATGTCAGGACATAAAATATTGTGGATGACAAATCCATATTCTTCCTTAAATAAAACTCTTATTGCGGCGGAGGGGTAATCATGGCGGAACAAAGAACAGGTGATTAACGATAGCAATTTATTGTATCTGGCTGCCGGAGAGGCAGAGGACAAGAGACACCATGGTTATCATAATTCATATCATAAATAACAGACCAGAGCCCATCACAACACAGCCACGATGTCATCCAGAATAACCTTTGATAACAATTACCATAGAAGGCAGTCCGAACCCTGAAGTCACAATGTTATCTTATCCCTATTCTGTGCTTGTAGAATACAACAGTATTACCATATAGATTAGGCTATTTATAATAGAGCGTGTCACTCCGGGTGCGGCCCCTGCTTTAAAGCACCCATCTCACTAGGAGTATGTGTGTGTGTGTGTGTGTGTGTGTGTGTGTGTGTGTAGGTGTGTATAGCATGGTGGGGACGTGCCGTAGCGTGTGTGTGTGTGGCGTACCTGTGCGTGTAGGTGTGTGTAGGTGTGTGTGTGTGTGTGTGTGTGTGTGTGTGTGTGTGTGTGTGTGTGTGTGTGTGTGTGTGTGTGTGTGTGTGTGTGTGTGTGTGTGTGTGTGTGTGTGTGTGTGTGTGTGTGTGTGTGCAGGTGTGTATAGCATGGTGGGGATGTGCCGTAGCATGTGTGTGTGTGCACATCTATATGTGTGTGTGTGTTTGCCACAGTGGGTGGGGTAGGTGGACCTGTCAATGGGAGGAGATTATGGGCAGGTCTTTATGTGGGGCTCAACTGCCCTCTCTCGGTATCACACTGCTGCACATTTCCGGGGGGGGTGGGGGGGGGCTAACAATGTGAGGGGGGAGTGGGCGTGGTGAGGGGGTAATGGAGAAGCTGGAGGAGATATTAGGAAGGATACTTTGATAACTGTTGTAGATTACTCCCCTGGCTGAAATGTATGGGCCTATCTTGTCCAAGGTGTTGTTCTCCTTCTTTTATCTCCTGATAGAAGTTTTCCGATCCCGGGTAGTGCTACCCTCTCCTCCTCCCCTCCCAGGCTGCTCCTGCTGAGCTGACAAAACAACACTGTGTGCCTGTGTCAGTACTTCATTTTGTGTGTGTCTCCGTGCACGTGTGTGCCTGTGTAGCGCATGTGTTTATATACTGTATAAATGTAAGGCCCTCTTGTTAGGCCCAACACCAAGTCCCCCAAGATTGGTAGGTCTCACCTGACGCTCCCATACACCAGCCCAGGGCCTACCAAAGAGAGGGGAAGTCCTCTGGAGGCTGAGGAAGTAGCAGAAGGGGGAAATGAAAGTTGGGTTGGGTGATGGTGATAGAAAGGATGGTGGAGCGTAGGTAGAACGGGAGGGCAAAGGAGAGGAATAGATTTAAGTTGCAAGGGATGCAGCAAGGGGATGTCCCTCAAGGAAAGTCAGGCACAAGAAAGTAGTTAGAAGTAGGATGGACTCAGACTCTGAATGTGAGGCTTAGGAACAGAGAGAGGAGGAGAGAGGAGGACAAGCACGAGGAAAAGAAGAGAGATAAAGAGAGGAGAGGAGAGCAGGCGGGGTGAAGAGAGGAGAGGAGGGAAGAGACAAGGACAGGGTGAAGAGAGGAGAGGAGGGAAGAGACAAGGACAGGGTGAACAGAGGAGAGGAGGGAAGAGACAAGGACAGGGTGAAGAGAGGAGAGGAGGGAAGAGACAAGGACAGGGTGAAGAGAGGAGAGGAGGGAAGAGACAAGGACAGGGTAAAGAGAGGAGAGGAGGGAAGAGACAAGGACAGGGTGAAGAGAGGAGAGGACGGACGAGACAAGGACAGGGTGAAGAGAGGAGAGGAGGGACGAGACAAGGACAGGGTGAAGAGAGGAGAGGAGGGAAGAGACAAGGACAGGGTGAAGAGAGGAGAGGAGGGAAGAGACAAGGACAGGGTGAAGAGAGGAGAGGAGGGAAGAGACAAGGACAGGGTGAAGAGAGGAGAGGAGGGAAGAGACAAGGACAGGGTGAAGAGAGGAGAGGAGGGAAGAGACAAGGACAGGGTGAAGAGAGGAGAGGAGTGAAGAGACAAGGACAGGGTGAAGAGAGGAGAGGAGGGAAGAGACAAGGACAGGGTGTAGGAGGAGAGGAGGGAAGAGACAAGGACAGGGTGAAGAGAGGAGAGGAGGGAAGAGACAAGGACATGGTGAAGAAGGAGAGGAGGGAAGAGACAAGGACAGGGTGAAGAGAGGAGAGGAGGTAAGAGACAAGGACAGGGTGAAGAGAGAAGAGGAGGGAAGAGACAAAGACAGGGTGAAGAGAGGAGAGGAGGGAAGAGACAAGGACAGGGTGAAGAGAGGAGAGGAGGGAAGAGACAAGGACAGGGTGAAGAGAGGAGAGGAGGGAAGAGACAAGGACAGGGTGAAGAGAGGAGAGGAGGGAAGAGACAAGGACAGGGTGAAGAGAGGAGAGGAGGGAAGAGACAAGGACAGGGTGAAGAGAGGAGAGGAGGGAAGAGACAAGGACAGGGTGAAGAAGGAGAGGAGGGAAGAGACAAGGACAGGGTGTAGGAGGAGAGGAGGGAAGAGACAAGGACAGGGTGAAGAGAGGAGGGAAGAGACAAGGACAGGGTGGAGAAGGAGAGGAGGGAAGAGACAAGGACATGGTGTAGGAGGAGAGGAGGGAAGAGACAAGGACAGGGTGAAGGAGGAGAGGAGGGAAGAGACAAGGACATGGTGTAGGAGGAGAGGAGGGAAGAGACAAGGACAGGGTGTAGGAGGAGAGGAGGGAAGAGACAAGGACATGGTGAAGTGAGGAGAGGAGGGAAGAGACAAGGACAGGGTGAAGAAGGAGAGGAGGGAAGAGACAAGGACAAGGTGAAGAGAGGAGAGGAGGTAAGAGACAAGGACAGGGTGAAGAGAGGAGAGGAGGGAAAAGACAAGGACAGGGTGAAGAGAGGAGAGGAGGGAAGAGACAAGGACAGGGTGAAGAGAGGAGAGGAGGGAAGAGACAAGGACAGGGTGAAGAGAGGAGAGGAGGGAAGAGACAAGGACAGGGTGAAGAGAGGAGAGGAGGGAAGAGACAAGGACAGGGTGAAGAGAGGAGAGGAGGGAAGAGACAATGACAGGGTGAAGAGAGGAGAGGAGGGAAGAGACAAGGACAGGGTGAAGAGAGGAGAGGAGGGAAGAGACAAGGACAGGGTGAAGAGAGGAGAGGAGTGAAGAGACAAGGACAGGGTGAAGAGAGGAGAGGAGGGAAGAGACAAGGACAGGGTGTAGGAGGAGAGGAGGGAAGAGACAAGGACAGGGTGAAGAGAGGAGAGGAGGGAAGAGACAAGGACAGGGTGAAGGAGGAGAGGAGGGAAGAGACAAGGACAGGGTGAAGAGAGGAGAGGAGGGAAGAGACAAGGACAGGGTGAAGAAGGAGAGGAGGGAAGAGAAAAGGACAGGGTGAAGAGAGGAGAGGAGGGAAGAGACAAGGACAGGGTGAAGAGAGGAGAGGAGGGAAGAGACGAGGACAGGGTGAAGGAGGAGAGGAGGGAATAGACAAGGACAGGGTGAAGAGAGGAGGGAAGAGACAAGGACAGGGTGAAGAGAGGAGAGGAGGGAAGAGACAAGGACAGGGTGAAGAGAGGAGGGAAGAGACAAGGACAGGGTGAAGAGAGGAGAGGAGGGAAGAGACAAGGACAGGTTGAAGAGAGGAGGGAAGAGACAATGACAGGGTGAAGAGAGGAGAGGAGGGAAGAGACAAGGACAGGGTGAAGAGAGGAGAGGAGGGACGAGACAAGGACAGGGTGAAGAGAGGAGAGGAGGGAAGAGACAAGGACAGGGTGAAGAGAGGAGAGGAGGGAAGAGACAAGGACAGGGTGAAGAGAGGAGAGGAGGGAAGAGACAAGGACAGCGTGAAGAGAGGAGAGGAGGGAAGAGACAAGGACAGGGTGAAGAGAGGAGAGGAGTGAAGAGACAAGGACAGGGTGAAGAGAGGAGAGGAGGGAAGAGACAAGGACAGGGTGAAGAGAGGAGAGGAGGGAAGAGACAAAGACAGGGTGAAGAGAGGAGAGGAGGGAAGAGACAAGGACAGGGTGAAGAAGGAGAGGAGGGAAGAGACAAGGACAGGCTGTAGGAGGAGAGGAGGGAAGAGACAAGGACAGGGTGAAGAAGGAGAGGAGGGAAGAGACAAGGACAGGGTGGAGAAGGAGAGGAGGGAAGAGACAAGGACATGGTGTAGGAGGAGAGGAGGGAAGAGACAAGGACAGGGTGAAGGAGGAGAGGAGGGAAGAGACAAGGACATGGTGTAGGAGGAGAGGAGGGAAGAGACAAGGACAGGGTGTAGGAGGAGAGGAGGGAAGAGACAAGGACATGGTGAAGAGAGGAGAGGAGGGAAGAGACAAGGACAGGGTGAAGAAGGAGAGGAGGGAAGAGACAAGGACAGGGTGAAGAGAGAAGAGGAGGGAAGAGACAAAGACAGGGTGAAGAGAGGAGAGGAGGGAAGAGACAAGGACAGGGTGAAGAGAGGAGAGGAGGGAAGAGACAAGGACAGGGTGAAGAGAGGAGAGGAGGGAAGAGACAAGGACAGGGTGAAGAGAGGAGAGGAGGGAAGAGACAAGGACAGGGTGAAGAGAGGAGAGGAGGGAAGAGACAAGGACAGGGTGAAGAGAGGAGAGGAGGGAAGAGACAAGGACAGGGTGAAGAAGGAGAGGAGGGAAGAGACAAGGACAGGGTGTAGGAGGAGAGGAGGGAAGAGACAAGGACAGGGTGAAGAGAGGAGGGAAGAGACAAGGACAGGGTGGAGAAGGAGAGGAGGGAAGAGACAAGGACATGGTGTAGGAGGAGAGGAGGGAAGAGACAAGGACAGGGTGAAGGAGGAGAGGAGGGAAGAGACAAGGACATGGTGTAGGAGGAGAGGAGGGAAGAGACAAGGACAGGGTGTAGGAGGAGAGGAGGGAAGAGACAAGGACATGGTGAAGTGAGGAGAGGAGGGAAGAGACAAGGACAGGGTGAAGAAGGAGAGGAGGGAAGAGACAAGGACAAGGTGAAGAGAGGAGAGGAGGTAAGAGACAAGGACAGGGTGAAGAGAGGAGAGGAGGGAAAAGACAAGGACAGGGTGAAGAGAGGAGAGGAGGGAAGAGACAAGGACAGGGTGAAGAGAGGAGAGGAGGGAAGAGACAAGGACAGGGTGAAGAGAGGAGAGGAGGGAAGAGACAAGGACAGGGTGAAGAGAGTAGAGGAGGGAAGAGACAATGACAGGGTGAAGAGAGGAGAGGAGTGAAGAGACAAGGACAGGGTGAAGAGAGGAGAGGAGGGAAGAGACAAGGACAGGGTGTAGGAGGAGAGGAGGGAAGAGACAAGGACAGGGTGAAGAGAGGAGAGGAGGGAAGAGACAAGGACAGGGTGAAGGAGGAGAGGAGGGAAGAGACAAGGACAGGGTGAAGAGAGGAGAGGAGGGAAGAGACAAGGACAGGGTGAAGAAGGAGAGGAGGGAAGAGAAAAGGACAGGGTGAAGAGAGGAGAGGAGGGAAGAGACAAGGACAGGGTGAAGAGAGGAGAGGAGGGAAGAGACGAGGACAGGGTGAAGGAGGAGAGGAGGGAATAGACAAGGACAGGGTGAAGAGAGGAGGGAAGAGACAAGGACAGGGTGAAGAGAGGAGAGGAGGGAAGAGACAAGGACAGGGTGAAGAGAGGAGGGAAGAGACAAGGACAGGGTGAAGAGAGGAGAGGAGGGAAGAGACAAGGACAGGTTGAAGAGAGGAGGGAAGAGACAATGACAGGGTGAAGAGAGGAGAGGAGGGAAGAGACAAGGACAGGGTGAAGAGAGGAGAGGAGGGACGAGACAAGGACAGGGTGAAGAGAGGAGAGGAGGGAAGAGACAAGGACAGGGTGAAGAGAGGAGAGGAGGGAAGAGACAAGGACAGGGTGAAGAGAGGAGAGGAGGGAAGAGACAAGGACAGCGTGAAGAGAGGAGAGGAGGGAAGAGACAAGGACAGGGTGAAGAGAGGAGAGGAGTGAAGAGACAAGGACAGGGTGAAGAGAGGAGAGGAGGGAAGAGACAAGGACAGGGTGAAGAGAGGAGAGGAGGGAAGAGACAAAGACAGGGTGAAGAGAGGAGAGGAGGGAAGAGACAAGGACAGGGTGAAGAAGGAGAGGAGGGAAGAGACAAGGACAGGCTGTAGGAGGAGAGGAGGGAAGAGACAAGGACAGGGTGAAGAAGGAGAGGAGGGAAGAGACAAGGACAGGGTGGAGAAGGAGAGGAGGGAAGAGACAAGGACATGGTGTAGGAGGAGAGGAGGGAAGAGACAAGGACAGGGTGAAGGAGGAGAGGAGGGAAGAGACAAGGACATGGTGTAGGAGGAGAGGAGGGAAGAGACAAGGACAGGGTGTAGGAGGAGAGGAGGGAAGAGACAAGGACATGGTGAAGAGAGGAGAGGAGGGAAGAGACAAGGACAGGGTGAAGAATGAGAGGAGGGAAGAGACAAGGACAGGGTGAAGAGAGGAGAGGAGGTAAGAGACAAGGACAGGGTGAAGAGAGAAGAGGAGGGAAGAGACAAAGACAGGGTGAAGAGAGGAGAGGAGGGAAGAGACAAGGACAGGGTGAAGAGAGGAGAGGAGGGAAGAGACAAGGACAGGGTGAAGAGAGGAGAGGAGGGAAGAGACAAGGACAGGGTGAAGAGAGGAGAGGAGGGAAGAGACAAGGACAGGGTGAAGAGAGGAGAAGATGGAAGAGACAAGGACAGGGTGAAGAGAGGAGAGGAGGGAAGAGACAAGGACAGGGTGAAGAAGGAGGGGAGGGAAGAGACAAGGACAGGGTGTAGGAGGAGAGGAGGGAAGAGACAAGGACAGGGTGAAGAGAGGAGGGAAGAGACAAGGACAGGGTGAAGAGAGGAGAGGAGGGAAGAGACAAGGACAGGGTGAAGAGAGGAGAGGAGGGAAGAGACAAGGACAGGGTGAAGAGAGGAAAGGAGGGAAGAGACAAGGACAGGGTGAAGAGAGGAGAGGAGGGAAGAGACAAGGACAGGGTGAAGAGAGGAGAGGAGGGAAGAGACAAGGACAGGGTGAAGAGAGGAGAGGAGGGAAGAGACAAGGACAGGGTGAAGAGAGGAGAGGAGGGAAGAGACAAGGACAGGGTGAAGAGAGGAGAGGAGGGAAGAGACAAGGACAGGGTGAAGAGAGGAGAGGAGGGAAGAGACAAGGACAGGGTGAAGAGGGGAGAGGAGGGAAGTGACAAGGACAGGGTGAAGAGAGGAGGGAAGAGACAAGGACAGGGTGAAGAGAGGAGAGGAGGAAAGAAACAAAGACAGGGTGAAGAGAGGAGAGGAGGGAAGAGACAAGGATAGGGTGAAAAGAGGAGAGGAGGGAAGAGACAAGGACAGGGTGAAGAGAGGAGAGGAGGGAAGAGACAAGGACAGGGTGAAGAGAGGAGAGGAGGGAAGAGACAAGGACAGGGTGAAGAAGGAGAGGAGGGAAGAGACAAGGACAGGGTGTAGGACGAGAGGAGGGAAGAGACAAGGACAGGGTGAAGAAGGAGAGGAGGGAAGAGACAAGGACAGGGTGGAGAAGGAGAGGAGGGAAGAGACAAGGACATGGTGTAGGAGGAGAGGAGGGAAGAGACAAGGACAGGGTGAAGGAGGAGAGGAGGGAAGAGACAAGGACATGGTGTAGGAGGAGAGGAGGGAAGAGACAAGGACAGGGTGTAGGAGGAGAGGAGGGAAGAGACAAGGACATGGTGTAGGAGGAGAGGAGGGAAGAGACAAGGACAGGGTGAAGAGAGGAGAGGAGGGAAGAGACAAGGACAGGGTGAAGGAGGAGAGGAGGGAAGAGACAAGGACAGGGTGAAGAGAGGAGAGGAGGGAAGAGACAAGGACAGGGTGTAGGAGGAGAGGAGGGAAGAGACAAGGACAGGGTGTAGGAGGAGAGGAGGGAAGAGACAAGGACATGGTGTAGGAGGAGAGGAGGGAAGAGACAAGGACATGGTGAAGGAGGAGAGGAGGGAAGAGACAAGGACAGGGTGAAGAGAGGAGAGGAGGGAAGAGACAAGGACAGGGTGAAGAGAGGAGAGGAGGGAAGAGACAAGGACAGGGTGAAGAGAGGAGAGGAGGTAAGAGACAAGGACAGGGTGAAGAGAGGAGAGGAGGGAAGAGACAAGGACAGGGTGAAGAGAGGAGAGGAGGGAAGAGACAAGGACAGGGTGAAGAGAGGAGAGGAGGGAAGAGACAAGGACAGGGTGAAGAGAGGAGAGGAGGGAAGAGACAAGGACAGGGTGAAGAGAGGAGAGGAGGGAAGAGACAAGGACAGGGTGAAGAGAGGAGAGGAGGGAAGAGACAAGGACAGGGTGAAGAGAGGAGAGGAGGGAAGAGACAAGGACAGGGTGAAGAGAGGAGAGGAGGGAAGAGACAATGACAGGGTGAAGAGAGGAGAGGAGGGAAGAGACAAGGACAGGGTGAAGAGAGGAGAGGAGGGAAGAGACAAGGACAGGGTGAAGAGAGGAGAGGAGTGAAGAGACAAGGACAGGGTGAAGAGAGGAGAGGAGGGAAGAGACAAGGACAGGGTGTAGGAGGAGAGGAGGGAAGAGACAAGGACAGGGTGAAGAGAGGAGAGGAGGGAAGAGACAAGGACAAGGTGAAGGAGGAGAGGAGGGAAGAGACAAGGACAGGGTGAAGAGAGGAGAGGAGGGAAGAGACAAGGACAGGGTGAAGAAGGAGAGGAGGGAAGAGAAAAGGACAGGGTGAAGAGAGGAGAGGAGGGAAGAGACAAGGACAGGGTGAAGAGAGGAGAGGAGGGAAGAGACGAGGACAGGGTGAAGGAGGAGAGGAGGGAATAGACAAGGACAGGGTGAAGAGAGGAGGGAAGAGACAAGGACAGGGTGAAGAGAGGAGAGGAGGGAAGAGACAAGGACAGGGTGAAGAGAGGAGGGAAGAGACAAGGACAGGGTGAAGAGAGGAGAGGAGGGAAGAGACAAGGACAGGTTGAAGAGAGGAGGGAAGAGACAATGACAGGGTGAAGAGAGGAGAGGAGGGAAGAGACAAGGACAGGGTGAAGAGAGGAGAGGAGGGACGAGACAAGGACAGGGTGAAGAGAGGAGAGGAGGGAAGAGACAAGGACAGGGTGAAGAGAGGAGAGGAGGGAAGAGACAAGGACAGGGTGAAGAGAGGAGAGGAGGGAAGAGACAAGGACAGCGTGAAGAGAGGAGAGGAGGGAAGAGACAAGGACAGGGTGAAGAGAGGAGAGGAGGGAAGAGACAAGGACAGGGTGAAGAGAGGAGAGGAGGGAAGAGACAAGGACAGGGTGAAGAGAGGAGAGGAGGGAAGAGACAAGGACAGGGTGAAGAGAGGAGAGGAGGGAAGAGACAAGGACAGGGTGAAGAGAGGAGAGGAGGGAAGAGACAAAGACAGGGTGAAGAGAGGAGAGGAGGGAAGAGACAAGGACAGGGTGAAGAAGGAGAGGAGGGAAGAGACAAGGACAGGCTGTAGGAGGAGAGGAGGGAAGAGACAAGGACAGGGTGAAGAAGGAGAGGAGGGAAGAGACAAGGACAGGGTGGAGAAGGAGAGGAGGGAAGAGACAAGGACATGGTGTAGGAGGAGAGGAGGGAAGAGACAAGGACAGGGTGAAGGAGGAGAGGAGGGAAGAGACAAGGACATGGTGTAGGAGGAGAGGAGGGAAGAGACAAGGACAGGGTGTAGGAGGAGAGGAGGGAAGAGACAAGGACATGGTGAAGAGAGGAGAGGAGGGAAGAGACAAGGACAGGGTGAAGAAGGAGAGGAGGGAAGAGACAAGGACAGGGTGAAGAGAGGAGAGGAGGTAAGAGACAAGGACAGGGTGAAGAGAGAAGAGGAGGGAAGAGACAAAGACAGGGTGAAGAGAGGAGAGGAGGGAAGAGACAAGGACAGGGTGAAGAGAGGAGAGGAGGGAAGAGACAAGGACAGGGTGAAGAGAGGAGAGGAGGGAAGAGACAAGGACAGGGTGAAGAGAGGAGAGGAGGGAAGAGACAAGGACAGGGTGAAGAGAGGAGAAGATGGAAGAGACAAGGACAGGGTGAAGAAGGAGGGGAGGGAAGAGACAAGGACAGGGTGTAGGAGGAGAGGAGGGAAGAGACAAGGACAGGGTGAAGAGAGGAGGGAAGAGACAAGGACAGGGTGAAGAGAGGAGAGGAGGGAAGAGACAAGGACAGGGTGAAGAGAGGAGAGGAGGGAAGAGACAAGGACAGGGTGAAGAGAGGAAAGGAGGGAAGAGACAAGGACAGGGTGAAGAGAGGAGAGGAGGGAAGAGACAAGGACAGGGTGAAGAGAGGAGAGGAGGGAAGAGACAAGGACAGGGTGAAGAAGGAGAGGAGGGAAGAGACAAGGACAGGGTGAAGAGAGGAGAGGAGGGAAGAGACAAGGACAGGGTGAAGAGAGGAGAGGAGGGAAGAGACAAGGACAGGGTGAAGAGAGGAAAGGAGGGAAGAGACAAGGACAGGGTGAAGAGAGGAGAGGAGGGAAGAGACAAGGACAGGGTGAAGAGAGGAGAGGAGGGAAGAGACAAGGACAGGGTGAAGAGAGGAGAGGAGGGAAGAGACAAGGACAGGGTGAAGAGAGGAGAGGAGGGAAGAGACAAGGACAGGGTGAAGAGAGGAGAGGAGGGAAGAGACAAGGATAGGGTGAAAAGAGGAGAGGAGGGAAGAGACAAGGACAGGGTGAAGAGAGGAGAGGAGGGAAGAGACAAGGACAGGGTGAAGAGAGGAGAGGAGGGAAGAGACAAGGACAAGGTGAAGAGAGGAGGGAAGAGACAAGGACAGGGTGAAGAGAGGAGAGGAGGGAAGAGACAAGGACAGGGTGAAGAGAGGAGGGAAGAGACAAGGACAGGGTGAAGAGAGGAGAGGAGGGAAGAGACAAGGACAGGGTGAAGAGAGGGGGGAAGAGACAAGGACAGGGTGAAGAGAGGAGAGGAGGGAAGAGACAAGGACAGGGTGAACAGAGGAGAGGAGGGACGAGACAAGGACAGGGTGAAGAGAGGAGAGGAGGGAAGAGACAAGGACAGGGTGAAGAGAGGAGAGGAGGGAAGAGACAAGGACAGGGTGAAGAGAGGAGAGGAGGGAAGAGACAAGGACAGGGTGAAGAGAGGAGAGGAGGGAAGAGACAAGGACAGGGTGAAGAGAGGAGAGGAGGGAAGAGACAAGGACAGGGTGAAGAGAGGAGAGGAGGGAAGAGACAAGGACAGGGGGAAGAAGGAGAGGAGGGAAGAGACAAGGACAGGGTGAAGGAAGAGAGGAGGGAAGAGACAAGGACAGGGTGAAGAAGGAGAGGAGGTAAGAGACAAGGACAGGGTGGAGAAGGAGAGGAGGGAAGAGACAAGGACATGGTGTAGGAGGAGAGGAGGGAAGAGACAAGGACAGGGTGAAGGAGGAGAGGAGGGAAGAGACAAGGACATGGTGTAGGAGGAGAGGAGGGAAGAGACAAGGACAGGGTGTAGGAGGAGAGGAGGGAAGAGACAAGGACATGGTGAAGAGAGGAGAGGAGGGAAGAGACAAGGACAGGGTGAAGAAGGAGAGGAGGGAAGAGACAAGGACAGGGTGAAGAGAGGAGAGGAGGTAAGAGACAAGGACAGGGTGGGGAGAGAAGAGGAGGGAAGAGACAAAGACAGGGTGAAGAGAGGAGAGGAGGGAAGAGACAAGGACAGGGTGAAGAGAGGAGAGGAGGGAAGAGACAAGGACAGGGTGAAGAGAGGAGAGGAGGGAAGAGACAAGGACAGGGTGAAGAGAGGAGAGGAGGGAAGAGACAAGGACAGGGTGAAGAGAGGAGAAGATGGAAGAGACAAGGACAGGGTGAAGAGAGGAGAGGAGGGAAGAGACAAGGACAGGGTGAAGAAGGAGGGGAGGGAAGAGACAAGGACAGGGTGTAGGAGGAGAGGAGGGAAGAGACAAGGACAGGGTGAAGAGAGGAGGGAAGAGACAAGGACAGGGTGAAGAGAGGAGAGGAGGGAAGAGACAAGGACAGGGTGAAGAGAGGAGAGGAGGGAAGAGACAAGGACAGGGTGAAGAGAGGAGAGGAGGGAAGAGACAAGCACAGGGTGAAGAGAGGAGAGGAGGGAAGAGACAAGGACAGGGTGAAGAGAGGAGAGGAGTGAAGAGACAAGGACAGGGTGAAGAGAGGAGAGGAGGGAAGAGACAAAGACAGGGTGAAGAGAGGAGAGGAGGGAAGAGACAAGGACAGGGTGAAGAAGGAGAGGAGGGAAGAGACAAGGACAGGCTGTAGGAGGAGAGGAGGGAAGAGACAAGGACAGGGTGAAGAAGGAGAGGAGGGAAGAGACAAGGACAGGGTGAAGAGAGGAGAGGAGGGAAGAGACAAGGACAGGGTGTAGGAGGAGAGGAGGGAAGAGACAAGGACAGGGTGAAGAAGGAGAGGAGGGAAGAGACAAGGACAGGGTGGAGAAGGAGAGGAGGGAAGAGACAAGGACATGGTGTAGGAGGAGAGGAGGGAAGAGACAAGGACAGGGTGAAGGAGGAGAGGAGGGAAGAGACAAGGACAGGGTGTAGGAGGAGAGGAGGGAAGAGACAAGGACAGGGTGTAGGAGGAGAGGAGGGAAGAGACAAGGACATGGTGAAGAGAGGAGAGGAGGGAAGAGACAAGGACAGGGTGAAGAAGGAGAGGAGGGAAGAGACAAGGACAGGGTGAAGAGAGGAGAGGAGGTAAGAGACAAGGACAGGGTGAAGAGAGAAGAGGAGGGAAGAGACAAAGACAGGGTGAAGAGAGGAGAGGAGGGAAGAGACAAGGACAGGGTGAAGAGAGGAGAGGAGGGAAGAGACAAGGACAGGGTGAAGAGAGGAGAGGAGGGAAGAGACAAGGACAGGGTGAAGAGAGGAGAGGAGGGAAGAGACAAGGACAGGGTGAAGAGAGGAGAAGATGGAAGAGACAAGGACAGGGTGAAGAGAGGAGAGGAGGGAAGAGACAAGGACAGGGTGAAGAAGGAGGGGAGGGAAGAGACAAGGACAGGGTGTAGGAGGAGAGGAGGGAAGAGACAAGGACAGGGTGAAGAGAGGAGGGAAGAGACAAGGACAGGGTGAAGAGAGGAGAGGAGGGAAGAGACAAGGACAGGGTGAAGAGAGGAGAGGAGGGAAGAGACAAGGACAGGGTGAAGAGAGGAAAGGAGGGAAGAGACAAGGACAGGGTGAAGAGAGGAGAGGAGGGAAGAGACAAGGACAGGGTGAAGAGAGGAGAGGAGGGAAGAGACAAGGACAGGGTGAAGAGAGGAGAGGAGGGAAGAGACAAGGACAGGGTGAAGAGGGGAGAGGAGGGAAGTGACAAGGACAGGGTGAAGAGAGGAGGGAAGAGACAAGGACAGGGTGAAGAGAGGAGAGGAGGGAAGAAACAAAGACAGGGTGAAGAGAGGAGAGGAGGGAAGAGACAAGGATAGGGTGAAAAGAGGAGAGGAGGGAAGAGACAAGGACAGGGTGAAGAGAGGAGAGGAGGGAAGAGACAAGGACAAGGTGAAGAGAGGAGGGAAGAGACAAGGACAGGGTGAAGAGAGGAGAGGAGGGAAGAGACAAGGACAGGGTGAAGAGAGGAGGGAAGAGACAAGGACAGGGTGAAGAGAGGAGAGGAGGGAAGAGACAAGGACAGGGTGAAGAGAGGAGGGAAGAGACAAGGACAGGGTGAAGAGAGGAGAGGAGGGAAGAGACAAGGACAGGGTGAAGAGAGGAGAGGAGGGACGAGACAAGGACAGGGTGAAGAGAGGAGAGGAGGGAAGAGACAAGGACAGGGTGAAGAGAGGAGAGGAGGGAAGAGACAAGGACAGGGTGAAGAGAGGAGAGGAGGGAAGAGACAAGGACAGGGTGAAGAGAGGAGAGGAGGGAAGAGACAAGGACAGGGTGAAGAGAGGAGAGGAGGGAAGAGACAAGGACAGGGTGAAGAGAGGAGAGGAGGGAAGAGACAAGGACAGGGTGAAGAGAGGAGAGGAGGGAAGAGACAAGGACAGGGTGAAGAGAGGAGAGGAGGGAAGAGACAAGGACAGGGTGAAGAGAGGAGAGGAGGGAAGAGACAAGGACAGGGTGAAGAAGGAGAGGAGGGAAGAGACAAGGACAGGCTGTAGGAGGAGAGGAGGGAAGAGACAAGGACAGGGTGAAGAAGGAGAGGAGGTAAGAGACAAGGACAGGGTGGAGAATGAGAGGAGGGAAGAGACAAGGACATGGTGTAGGAGGAGAGGAGGGAAGAGACAAGGACAGGGTGAAGGAGGAGAGGAGGGAAGAGACAAGGACATGGTGTAGGAGGAGAGGAGGGAAGAGACAAGGACAGGGTGTAGGAGGAGAGGAGGGAAGAGACAAGGACATGGTGAAGAGAGGAGAGGAGGGAAGAGACAAGGACAGGGTGAAGAAGGAGAGGAGGGAAGAGACAAGGACAGGGTGAAGAGAGGAGAGGAGGTAAGAGACAAGGACAGGGTGAAGAGAGAAGAGGAGGGAAGAGACAAAGACAGGGTGAAGAGAGGAGAGGAGGGAAGAGACAAGGACAGGGTGAAGAGAGGAGAGGAGGGAAGAGACAAGGACAGGGTGAAGAGAGGAGAGGAGGGAAGAGACAAGGACAGGGTGAAGAGAGGAGAGGAGGGAAGAGACAAGGACAGGGTGAAGAGAGGAGAAGATGGAAGAGACAAGGACAGGGTGAAGAGAGGAGAGGAGGGAAGAGACAAGGACAGGGTGAAGAAGGAGGGGAGGGAAGAGACAAGGACAGGGTGTAGGAGGAGAGGAGGGAAGAGACAAGGACAGGGTGAAGAGAGGAGGGAAGAGACAAGGACAGGGTGAAGAGAGGAGAGGAGGGAAGAGACAAGGACAGGGTGAAGAGAGGAGAGGAGGGAAGAGACAAGGACAGGGTGAAGAGAGGAGAGGAGGGAAGAGACAAGGACAGGGTGAAGAGAGGAGAGGAGGGAAGAGACAAGGACAGGGTGAAGAGAGGAGAGGAGTGAAGAGACAATGACAGGGTGAAGAGAGGAGAGGAGGGAAGAGACAAGGACAGGGTGAAGGAGGAGAGGAGGGAAGAGACAAGGACATGGTGTAGGAGGAGAGGAGGGAAGAGACAAGGACAGGGTGTAGGAGGAGAGGAGGGAAGAGACAAGGACATGGTGTAGGAGGAGAGGAGGGAAGAGACAAGGACAGGGTGAAGAGAGGAGAGGAGGGAAGAGACAAGGACAGGGTGAAGGAGGAGAGGAGGGAAGAGACAAGGACAGGGTGAAGAGAGGAGAGGAGGGAAGAGACAAGGACAGGGTGTAGGAGGAGAGGAGGGAAGAGACAAGGACAGGGTGTAGGAGGAGAGGAGGGAAGAGACAAGGACATGGTGTAGGAGGAGAGGAGGGAAGAGACAAGGACATGGTGAAGGAGGAGAGGAGGGAAGAGACAAGGACAGGGTGAAGAGAGGAGAGGAGGGAAGAGACAAGGACAGGGTGAAGAGAGGAGAGGAGGTAAGAGACAAGGACAGGGTGAAGAGAGGAGAGGAGGGAAGAGACAAGGACAGGGTGAAGAGAGGAGAGGAGGGAAGAGACAAGGACAGGGTGAAGAGAGGAGAGGAGGGAAGAGACAAGGACAGGGTGAAGAGAGGAGAGGAGGGAAGAGACAAGGACAGGGTGAAGAGAGGAGAGGAGGGAAGAGACAAGGACAGGGTGAAGAGAGGAGAGGAGGGAAGAGACAAGGACAGGGTGAAGAGAGGAGAGGAGGGAAGAGACAATGACAGGGTGAAGAGAGGAGAGGAGGGAAGAGACAAGGACAGGGTGAAGAGAGGAGAGGAGGGAAGAGACAAGGACAGGGTGAAGAGAGGAGAGGAGTGAAGAGACAAGGACAGGGTGAAGAGAGGAGAGGAGGGAAGAGACAAGGACAGGGTTTAGGAGGACAGGAGGGAAGAGACAAGGACAGGGTGAAGAGAGGAGAGGAGGGAAGAGACAAGGACAGGGTGAAGGAGGAGAGGAGGGAAGAGACAAGGACAGGGTGAAGAGAGGAGAGGAGGGAAGAGACAAGGACAGGGTGAAGAAGGAGAGGAGGGAAGAGAAAAGGACAGGGTGAAGAGAGGAGAGGAGGGAAGAGACAAGGACAGGGTGAAGAGAGGAGAGGAGGGAAGAGACGAGGACAGGGTGAAGGAGGAGAGGAGGGAATAGACAAGGACAGGGTGAAGAGAGGAGGGAAGAGACAAGGACAGGGTGAAGAGAGGAGAGGAGGGAAGAGACAAGGACAGGGTGAAGAGAGGAGGGAAGAGACAAGGACAGGGTGAAGAGAGGAGAGGAGGGAAGAGACAAGGACAGGGTGAAGAGAGGAGGGAAGAGACAAGGACAGGGTGAAGAGAGGAGAGGAGGGAAGAGACAAGGACAGGGTGAAGAAGGGGAGGAGGGAAAAGACAAGGACAGGGTGTAGGAGGAGAGGAGGGAAGAGACAAGGACAGGGTGAAGAGAGGAGAGGAGGGAAGAGACAAGGACAGGGTGAAGAAGGAGAGGAGGGAAGAGACAAGGACAGGGTGAAGAGAGGAGAGGAGGGAAGAGACAAGGACAGGGTGAAGAGAGGAGAGGAGGGACGAGACAAGGACAGGGTGAAGAGAGGAGAGGAGGGAAGAGACAAGGACAGGGTGAAGAGAGGAGAGGAGGGAAGAGACAAGGACAGGGTGAAGAGAGGAGAGGAGGGAAGAGACAAGGACAGGGTGAAGAGAGGAGAGGAGGGAAGAGACAAGGACAGGGTGAAGAGAGGAGAGGAGGGAAGAGACAAGGACAGGGTGAAGAGAGGAGAGGAGGGAAGAGACAAGGACAGGGTGAAGAGAGGAGAGGAGGGAAGAGACAAGGACAGGGTGAAGAGAGGAGAGGAGGGAAGAGACAAGGACAGGGTGAAGAAGGAGAGGAGGGAAGAGACAAGGACAGGCTGTAGGAGGAGAGGAGGGAAGAGACAAGGACAGGGTGAAGAAGGAGAGGAGGGAAGAGACAAGGACAGGGTGGAGAAGGAGAGGAGGGAAGAGACAAGGACATGGTGTAGGAGGAGAGGAGGGAAGAGACAAGAACAGGGTGAAGGAGGAGAGGAGGGAAGAGACAAGGACATGGTGTAGGAGGAGAGGAGGGAAGAGACAAGGACAGGGTGTAGGAGGAGAGGAGGGAAGAGACAAGGACATGGTGAAGAGAGGAGAGGAGGGAAGAGACAAGGACAGGGTGAAGAAGGAGAGGAGGGAAGAGACAAGGACAGGGTGAAGAGAGGAGAGGAGGTAAGAGACAAGGACAGGGTGAAGAGAGAAGAGGAGGGAAGAGACAAAGACAGGGTGAAGAGAGGAGAGGAGGGAAGAGACAAGGACAGGGTGAAGAGAGGAGAGGAGGGAAGAGACAAGGACAGGGTGAAGAGAGGAGAGGAGGGAAGAGACAAGGACAGGGTGAAGAGAGGAGAGGAGGGAAGAGACAAGGACAGGGTGAAGAGAGGAGAAGATGGAAGAGACAAGGACAGGGTGAAGAGAGGAGAGGAGGGAAGAGACAAGGACAGGGTGAAGAAGGAGGGGAGGGAAGAGACAAGGACAGGGTGTAGGAGGAGAGGAGGGAAGAGACAAGGACAGGGTGAAGAGAGGAGGGAAGAGACAAGGACAGGGTGAAGAGAGGAGAGGAGGGAAGAGACAAGGACAGGGTGAAGAGAGGAGAGGAGGGAAGAGACAAGGACAGGGTGAAGAGAGGAGAGGAGGGAAGAGACAAGGACAGGGTGAAGAGAGGAGAGGAGTGAAGAGACAATGACAGGGTGAAGAGAGGAGAGGAGGGAAGAGACAAGGACAGGGTGAAGGAGGAGAGGAGGGAAGAGACAAGGACATGGTGTAGGAGGAGAGGAGGGAAGAGACAAGGACAGGGTGTAGGAGGAGAGGAGGGAAGAGACAAGGACATGGTGTAGGAGGAGAGGAGGGAAGAGACAAGGACAGGGTGAAGAGAGGAGAGGAGGGAAGAGACAAGGACAGGGTGAAGGAGGAGAGGAGGGAAGAGACAAGGACAGGGTGAAGAGAGGAGAGGAGGGAAGAGACAAGGACAGGGTGTATGTAGGAGGAGAGGAGGGAAGAGACAAGGACAGGGTGTAGGAGGAGAGGAGGGAAGAGACAAGGACATGGTGTAGGAGGAGAGGAGGGAAGAGACAAGGACATGGTGAAGGAGGAGAGGAGGGAAGAGACAAGGACAGGGTGAAGAGAGGAGAGGAGGGAAGAGACAAGGACAGGGTGAAGAGAGGAGAGGAGGGAAGAGACAAGGACAGGGTGAAGAGAGGAGAGGAGGTAAGAGATAAGGACAGGGTGAAGAGAGGAGAGGAGGGAAGAGACAAGGACAGGGTGAAGAGAGGAGAGGAGGGAAGAGACAAGGACAGGGTGAAGAGAGGAGAGGAGGGAAGAGACAAGGACAGGGTGAAGAGAGGAGAGGAGGGAAGAGACAAGGACAGGGTGAAGAGAGGAGAGGAGGGAAGAGACAAGGACAGGGTGAAGAGAGGAGAGGAGGGAAGAGACAAGGACAGGGTGAAGAGAGGAGAGGAGGGAAGAGACAATGACAGGGTGAAGAGAGGAGAGGAGGGAAGAGACAAGGACAGGGTGAAGAGAGGAGAGGAGGGAAGAGACAAGGACAGGGTGAAGAGAGGAGAGGAGTGAAGAGACAAGGACAGGGTGAAGAGAGGAGAGGAGGGAAGAGACAAGGACAGGGTTTAGGAGGACAGGAGGGAAGAGACAAGGACAGGGTGAAGAGAGGAGAGGAGGGAAGAGACAAGGACAGGGTGAAGGAGGAGAGGAGGGAAGAGACAAGGACAGGGTGAAGAGAGGAGAGGAGGGAAGAGACAAGGACAGGGTGAAGAAGGAGAGGAGGGAAGAGAAAAGGACAGGGTGAAGAGAGGAGAGGAGGGAAGAGACAAGGACAGGGTGAAGAGAGGAGAGGAGGGAAGAGACGAGGACAGGGTGAAGGAGGAGAGGAGGGAATAGACAAGGACAGGGTGAAGAGAGGAGGGAAGAGACAAGGACAGGGTGAAGAGAGGAGAGGAGGGAAGAGACAAGGACAGGGTGAAGAGAGGAGGGAAGAGACAAGGACAGGGTGAAGAGAGGAGAGGAGGGAAGAGACAAGGACAGGTTGAAGAGAGGAGGGAAGAGACAAGGACAGGGTGAAGAGAGGAGAGGAGGGAAGAGACAAGGACAGGGTGAAGAGAGGAGAGGAGGGACGAGACAAGGACAGGGTGAAGAGAGGAGAGGAGGGAAGAGACAATGACAGGGTGAAGAGAGGAGAGGAGGGAAGAGACAAGGACAGGGTGAAGAGAGGAGAGGAGGGAAGAGACAAGGACAGCGTGAAGAGAGGAGAGGAGGGAAGAGACAAGGACAGGGTGAAGAGAGGAGAGGAGGGAAGAGACAAGGACAGGGTGAAGAGAGAAGAGGAGGGAAGAGACAAAGACAGGGTGAAGAGAGGAGAGGAGGGAAGAGACAAGGACAGGGTGAAGAGAGGAGAGGAGGGAAGAGACAAGGACAGGGTGAAGAGAGGAGAGGAGGGACGAGACAAGGACAGGGTGAAGAAGGAGAGGAGGGAAGAGACAAGGACAGGGCGAAGAGAGGAGAGGAGGGAAGAGACAAGGACAGGGTGAAGAGAGGAGAGGAGGGAAGAGACAAGGACAGGATGAAGGAGGAGAGGAGGGAAGAGACAAGGACAGGGTGAAGAGAGGAGGGAAGAGACAAGGACAGGGTGAAGAGAGGAGAGAGGGAAGAGACAAGGACAGGGTGAAGAGAGGAGGGAAGAGACAAGGACAGGGTGAAGAGAGGAGAGGAGGGAAGAGACAAGGACAGGGTGAAGAAGGGGAGGAGGGAAAAGACAAGGACAGGGTGTAGGAGGAGAGGAGGGAAGAGACAAGGACAGGGTGAAGAGAGGAGAGGAGGGAAGAGACAAGGACAGGGTGAAGAAGGAGAGGAGGGAAGAGACAAGGACAGGGTGAAGAGAGGAGAGGAGGGACGAGACAAGGACAGGGTGAAGAGAGGAGAGGAGGGAAGAGACAAGGACAGGGTGAAGAGAGGAGAGGAGGGAAGAGACAAGGACAGGGTGAAGAAGGAGAGGAGGGAAGAGACAAGGACAGGGTGAAGAGAGGAGAGGAGGGAAGAGACAAGGACAGGGTGAAGAGAGGAGAGGAGGGAAGAGACAAGGACAGGGTGAAGAAGGAGAGGAGGGAAGAGACAAGGACAGGGTGAAGAGAGGAGAGGAGGGAAGAGACAAGGACAGGGTGAAGAGAGGAGAGGAGGGAAGAGACAAGGACAGGGTGAAGAGAGCAGAGGAGGGAAGAGACAAGGACAGGGTGAAGAGAGGAGAGGAGGGAAGAGACAAGGACAGGGTGAAGAAGGAGAGGAGGGAAGAGACAAGGACAGGGTGGAGAGAGGAGAGGAGGGAAGAGACAAGGACAGGGTGAAGAGAGGAGAGGAGGGAAGAGACAAGGACAGGGTGAAGAGAGGAGAGGAGGGAAGAGACAATGACAGGGTGAAGAGAGGAGAGGAGGGAAGAGACAAGGACAGGGTGGAGAGAGGAGAGGAGGGAAGAGACAAGGACAGGGTGAAGAAGGAGAGGAGGGAAGAGACAAGGACAGGGTGAAGGAGGAGTGCAGGGAAGAGACAAGGACAGGGGGAAGAAGGAGAGGAGGGAAGAGACAAGGACAGGGTGAAGGAGGAGTGCAGTGAAGAGACAAGGACAGGGTGAAGAGAGGAGAGGAGGGAAGAGACAAGGACAGGGTGGAGAAGGAGAGGTGGGAAGAGACAAGGACAGGGTGAAGGAGGAGTGCAGGGAAGAGACAAGGACAGGGTGAAGAGAGGAGAGGAGGGAAGAGACAAGGACAGGGTGAAGAGAGGAGAGGAGGGAAGAGACAAGGACAGGGTGAAGAGAGGAGAGGAGTGAAGAGACAAGGACAGGGTGAAGAGAGGAGAGGAGGGAAGAGACAAGGACAGGGTGAAGAGAGGAGAGGAGGGAAGAGACAAGGACAGGGTGAAGAGAGGAGAGGAGGGAAGAGACAAGGACAGGGTGAAGAGAGGAGAGGAGGGAAGAGACAAGGACAGGGTGAAGAGAGGAGAGGAGGGAAGAGACAAGGACAGGGTGAAGAGAGGAGAGGAGGGAAGAGACAAGGACAGGGTGAAGAGAGGAGAGGAGGGAAGAGACAAGGACAGGGTGAAGAGAGGAGAGGAGGGAAGAGACAAGGACAGGGTGAAGAGAGGAGAGGAGGGAATAGACAAGGACAGGGTGAAGAGAGGAGAGGAGGGAAGAGACAAGGACAGGGTGAAGAGAGGAGAGGAGGGACGAGACAAGGACAGGGTGAAGAGAGGAGAGGAGGGAAGAGACAAGGACAGGGTGAAGAGAGGAGAGGAGGGAAGAGACAAGGACAGGGTGAAGAGAGGAGAGGAGGGAAGAGACAAGGACAGGGTGAAGAGAGGAGAGGAGGGAAGAGACAAGGACAGGGTGAAGGAGAGGAGGGAAGAGACAAGGACAGGGTGAAATAGGAGTGCAGGGAAGAGACAAGGACAGGGTGAAGAAGGAGGGGAGGGAAGAGACAAGGACAGGAGGAAGAGAGGAGAGGAGGGACGAGACAAGGACAGGGTGAAGAGAGGAGAGGATATTGGACTCTCTGGGAGGAAAGGAAATCTGTGTGTACCCTTAAATACTGCCCCGCTGACCCCCAGCCTACCTGATAAATAGTTCCAGGACAAGGACTCAAAGGAAAGTGGAACAAGACAGAGGAGACATGTCTGCAAGATAAAGTAAAGTAAAATGTAGTGGATCAGAGAAAAAGAGAGGGAGAATAAGAAAGAGAGGAAAGGGGGATAGAGGACGCTTTCATTTTTCTCCTTTTTCACTTTGCTTGACTTCACCTCTCTCATACCAGCTTACTGTCTACAGCAGATTCCCTCGTGTGTGTTTTTTACTCTCAACATGAACGTTCCTTTTTTTTAATCTGTCCTGTCGCTCAATCTCCTCGCTCAGTCAGACAACAGAATACAGTTTATAATGTACGTGCGGTGTGTGACTTCATGTTGGGATTGCTTTACACTCCTAAATTGAGAATTCCCTTCATCCTCCTCTCCCCCCCCCCTCTCTCATTTTTTCTTATTCCCTCACTCTTTCTCATCTTCTCTTCGAGATGGGATTCAGGAAGTGATTTTCCTCTCTTCCACCTAAATCTCTTGATCACTTGAATTTTTTGCTAGGCTGCTTCACCGGTGTCCTGAGGAATAAAAAGAGAAAGAGAGAGAGAGAGAGAAACGAGAGGGAGAGAGAGAAGAGAGGGGAAGAGAGAGAAACGAGAGGGAGAGGAGAGAGAAGAGAGGGAGAGAGAGAGAAGAGAGGGGAAGAGAGCGAAACGAGAGGGAGAGGAGAGAGAAGAGAGGGAGAGAGAGAGAAGAGAGGGGGAGAGAGAGAAACGAGAGGGAGAGGAGAGAGAAGAGAGGGGAAGAGAGAGAAACGAGAGGGGGAGGAGAGAGAAGAGAGGGAGAGAGAGAGAAGAGAGGGGAAGAGAGAGAAACGAGAGGGGGAGGAGAGAGAAGAGAGGGAGAGAGAGAGAAGAGAGGGGAAGAGAGAGAAACGAGAGGGAGAGGAGAGAGAAGAGAGGGAGAGAGAGAGAAGAGAGGAGGAGAGAGAGATAAAAGAGGGAGAGAGAGAGAAGAGAGGGGGAGAGAGAGAAGAGAGGGAGAGGAGAGAGAAGAGAGGGAGAGAGAGAGAAGAGAGGGGGAGAGAGAGATAAGAGAAAAGAGAGGGGGAGAGCGAGATAAGAGAAAAGAGGGAAGAGAGTGAGAGGAGTGCTAAAGAAGGAAAGGGAACTAAGGCTTTATCAGTGAGTGCCCTGAGGTATGTGGGGACGGAGCTGAAGCCAGAGAGATTAGGGTAGAAATGCAGCACATGGCAGTAAGGGGCTTAAGCCACAGCTTGTATTAGTTCAGGTGAAAAGAGTATTGCTTTTACATAAAACTGGACAAATCCACCCACAATGCATTTCCAGTCGGGCCACAATGTGGGTTACTATCTGAGGACTTCACCTCCGCTCCCCAGGGTTCACCAAAGCCCCCTCCATCTAAATAGGAGAGGAGAGAGGGATGGAGGGATGGAGGGAGGAGAGTATGAGAGTCAGTGATGGGTATGAGAGCGGGAGAGATGGTGACCTCATCTGAGGGACCAGGGTCAGTCGTACACAGAGGAGAAAGAGGAGGATGAGGGGACAGAGGGATGAATTTGAGAAAGGTGTGAGGAAGAGTGAGAGATAGTAGGAGAGGGGGGAGAAATGAAAGGGAAGAAAGGGGAGGAGAAAGGGGAGGGTAAAGGGGAGGAGAAAGAGGAGGAGGGATAAGGAGGAGCGATCAAAAGGTGGAAGAAGAGGACAACAGTTGATGGAGAGAAATGCAGAGGAAGAGAGGGTGAGGGAGAGAGGGGATGAGAGGGTGAGGGAGCAAGAGGATGAGAGGGTGAGGGAGAGAGAGGATGAGAGGGTGAGGGAGAGAGAGGATGAGAGGGTGAGGGAGAGAGAGGATGAGAGGGTGAGGGAGAGAGAGGATGAGAGGGTGAGGGAGCAAGAGGATGAGAGGGTGAGGGAGAGAGAGGATGAGAGGGTGAGGGAGAGAGAGGATGAGAGGGTGAGGGAGAGAGAGGATGAGAGGGTGAGGGAGAGAGAGGATGAGAGGGTGAGGGAGCGAGAGGATGAGAGGGTGAGGGAGAGAGAGGATGAGAGGGTGAGGGAGAGAGAGGATGAGAGGGTGAGGGAGAGAGAGGATGAGAGGGTGAGGGAGAGAGAGGATGAGAGGGTGAGGGAGAGAGAGGATGAGAGGATGAGGGAGAGAGAGGATGAGAGGGGGTGAGATATACACTTGAAATACTTCCTGATAAGAGTATAACAAGCTACATTTGTCACTTAGCATTCTTTGACTTTTATCTCAATCTCCCTCTAGCGCATTTAGAAGTCAAGTCCTGGTAGTTTTCATCTTTAGAAAACAGTCTGGGGAGCTTGGCCTAAAGGCTTCTTTATCGTCGACCTGTCGTGTGCAGATAGCCACGGTAACAATGGATCCTAACATTCCATTACACTCCTTCAGTATTCACGCCAGCCATCCAAATCTCCTCTGAAACCCCTCCTATCCTCCCCATTATGACAGAACAATACTGTTAAAAAAAGACAACTTGGTCAAAAGGAGGCCAGATCTGTGACTTGCGCTTAACATCACTCTGTGACACGATTAATCAATTTGGGGGCCTCTCTTTCTCTATCTCTCTGTGTCTAGTTCCCTCGTTCACATCTTCTCTTTTAAATAAAGAGTGGGGCTGTTTGAATGAGTGGGGCTCATCGCGATACAGCGCAGGTTAAGTAGGAGGCGTGTGTTTAAGGATGACGCCCCGTCTGCTTCCCTCGTCCTGAAACACTTAGCAGGGTGATTAGCATAAGCTGATAGCGCTATCGGGGAGTGAGCAATTGTGGTGACCCCCTCCTCACTCCCATACCTCCCCCTTCTGAGTAGGTCTTATCTGGTGTGTACAGGGCCGCTGTACCCTCCTGGGGAGGTGAGGTGCGGAGAGAGATAGAGGAGGGGTGGGGGTGGGGGGGTAGAGATGGGGAGAAGGGAGCAGTCAGTGTCGTCTGATTTGGAATCCGAGGCCAATCTCAGTCCACTCTTTCTTTCTTTCGTTCTTTCTATCTCTCTCTCTCTCTTTCACTCTCTCCCTCTCTCTCATACTATAAAGACCTACCTCACACACACCTGAAGTATATACCAGGCAATGTCCTCAATTTGACTCAGTTTAGTTCTGCATATAGCTAACTTTTTTGTCAAGTATGATGGAAAACTGAAAACAATACACGCAAGCACAAACAAACACATTTTGTGAAGCTTAGCAACTTCCACGGACATGAAAGCCTCTGAAATAGCTTATGAACACGGAACTGTTCATACCAGCTCGCTATAATGATGCAAATGATAACATTGGTGCCTGGCTTCCTCGTTTCCTGATCCTGTGGTTCACTTGGAACTCTGCAGCACACATATTTTTCACACATACACACACATCACTCACACTCATGACACAGACGCATGATCAAATTCACACGGCTCCATTGCTCATCCCTTTTGTTGGGATCTGTAGGGATCACATGTTTACGTAGAGAGCCATCTCTTCTAGAAGCCTCCGTCACGGGTAGAGGAGAGTAACGTTCACCTCTTTTTTTGTGTTTCTCTTCTGTATACTGTATATGCTAATGCACTGGCGAACGCGGGTTCACACGGTTTGTTTCTCGAAATGATGCGAGTTGCCAGACATCCATTTTTCTGCTGATGTTCACACTTCCATTTTTTGGGAGGGAGCATTTTGGAGAGGGAGGGAGGGGTTATGAGGAAAAGAAAGAGAAAGAGAGAGCGAGGGAAAGCGGGGTGAAGGAGGAGTGTACAAATCCACAAAGGTTTTGTAATAAATGCATCGGCGACAATAAAAACAAAAACATTCAAGGGAGAAAAGACGTGTTTCTGTGTTAAACAATTAGTGCTGCAGCATTAGAGCCGATCACTGGGAAACAAAGGCTCTGCAGTAGCTGGGCTTTACCCCAGACACAAAGACACAAAGACAGATGCTATGGTACTACAATACTACAGCTTTATACTACAGCCCTGCCCGGCTCTACTACAGACCAGATAGAGTACTACAGTACTACAGCTGTATACTACAGCCCTGCCCATCTCTACTACAGGCCAGATACAGTACTACAGTACTACAGCTGTATACTACAGCCCTGCCCGGCTCTACTACAGACCAGATACAGTACTACAGTACTACAGCTGTATACTACAGCCCTGCCCATCTCTACTACAGGCCAGATACAGTACTACAGTACTACAGTACTACAGCTGTATACTACAGCCCTGCCCATCTCTACTACAGACCAGATACAGTACTACAATACTACAGCTTTATACTACAGCCCTGCCCAGCTCTACTACAGACCAGATACAGTACTACAGTACTACAGCTGTATACTACAGCCCTGCCCATCTCTACTACAGGCCAGATACAGTACTACAGTACTACAGTACTACAGCTGTATACTACAGCCCTGCCCATCTCTACTACAGGCCAGATACAGTACTACAGTACTATAATACTACAGCTTTATACTACAGCCCTGCCCGGCTCTACTACAGACCAGATACAGTACTACAGTACTACAGCTTTATACTACAGCCCTGCCTGGCTCTACTACAGACCAGATACACTACTACAGTACTACAGCTGTATACTACAGCCCTGCCCATCTCTACTACAGGCCAGATACAGTACTACAGTACTACAGTACTACAGCTGTATACTACAGCCCTGCCCATCTCTACTACAGACCAGATACAGTACTACAGCTGTATACTACAGCCTTGCCCGTCTCTATTACAGTACTACAATACTACAACATTATACTACAGCTATATACTACAGCCCTGCCCATCTCTACTACAGACCAGATACAGTACTACAGTACTACAGCTGTATACTACAGCCCTGCCCATCTCTACTACAGGCCAGATACAGTACTACAGTACTACAGCTGTATACTACAGCCCTGCCCGTCTCTACTACAGACCAGATACAGTACTACAGTACTACAGCTGTATACTACAGCCCTGCCCATCTCTACTACAGACCAGATACAGTACTACAGTACTACAGCTGTATACTACAGCCCTGCCCATCTCTACTACAGACCAGATACAGTACTACAGTACTACAGCTGTATACTACAGCCCTGCCCGGCTCTACTACAGACCAGATACAGTACTACAGCTGTATACTACAGCCCTGCCCATCTCTACTACAGACCAGATACAGTACTACAATACTACAGCTGTATACTACAGCCCTGCCCGTCTCTATTACAGTACTACAATACTACAACATTATACTGCAGCTATATACTACAGCCCTGCCCATCTCTACTACAGACCAGATACAGTACTACAGTACTACAGCTATATACTACAGCCCTGCCCGGCTCTACTACAGACCAGATACAGTACTACAGCTGTATACTACAGCCCTGCTCATCTCTACTACAGACCAGATACAGTACTACAATACTACAGCTGTATACTACAGCCCTGCTCATCTCTACTACAGACCAGATACAGTACTACAGTACTACAGCTGTATACTACAGCCTTGCCCGTCTCTATTACAGTACTACAATACTACAACATTATACTACAGCTGTATACTACAGCCCTGCCCGGCTCTACTACAGACCAGATACAGTACTACAGCTGTATACTACAGCCCTGCCCATCTCTACTACAGACCAGATACAGTACTACAGCTGTATACTACAGCCATGCCCGTCTCTATTACAGTACTACAATACTACAACATTATACTGCAGCTATATACTACAGCCCTGCTCATCTCTACTACAGACCAGATACAGTACTACAGTACTACAGCTGTATACTACAGCCCTGCCCATCTCTACTACAGACCAGATACAGTACTACAGTACTACAGCTGTATACTACAGCCCTGCCCATCTCTACTACAGACCAGATACAGTACTACAGTACTACAGCTGTATACTACAGCCTTGCCCGTCTCTATTACAGGCCAGATACAGTACTACAGTACTACAGCTGTATACTACAGCCCTGCCCATCTCTACTACAGACCAGATACAGTACTACAGCTGTATACTACAGCCCTGCCCATCTCTACTACAGACCAGATACAGTACTACAGTACTACAGCTGTATACTACAGCCCTGCCCATCTCTACTACAGACCAGATACAGTACTACAGTACTACAGCTGTATACTACAGCCCTGCCCATCTCTACTACAGACCAGATACAGTACTACAGCTGTATACTACAGCCCTGCCCATCTCTACTACAGACCAGATACAGTACTACAGTACTACAGCTGTATACTACAGCCCTGCCCGGCTCTACTACAGACCAGATACAGTATTACAATACTACAGCTGTATACTACAGCCCTGCCCATCTCTAATACAGGCCAGATACAGTACTACAGTACTACAGCTGTATACTACAGCCCTGCCCGTCTCTACTACAGACCAGATACAGTACTACAATACTACAGCTGTATACTACAGCCCTGCTCATCTCTACTACAGACCAGATACAGTACTACAGTACTACAGCTGTATACTACAGCCCTGCCCGTCTCTACTACAGACCAGATACAGTACTACAATACTACAGCTGTATACTACAGCCCTGCTCATCTCTACTACAGACCAGATACAGTACTACAATACTACAGCTGTATACTACAGCCCTGCTCATCTCTACTACAGACCAGATACAGTACTACAGTACTACAGTACTAGAGCTGTATACTACAGCCCTGCCAATCTCTACTGGAGACCAGATACAGTACTACAATACTACAGCTGTATACTACAGCCCTGCTCATTTCTACTACAGACCAGATACAGTACTACAATACTACAGCTGTATACTACAGCCCTGCTCATTTCTACTACAGATCGGATACAGTACTACAATACTACAGCTGTATACTACAGCCCTGCTCATCTCTACTACAGACCAGACACACGATTACAATACTACAGCTGTATACTACAGCCCTGCCCGGTTCTATTACAAACCAGACACAGGATTACAATACTACAGCTGTATACTACAGCCCTGCCCGGTTCTACTACAGACCAGATACAGTACTACAGTACTACAGCTGTATACTACAGCCCTGCCCGTCTCTACTACAGACCAGATACAGTACTACAGTACTACAGCTGTATACTACAGCCTTGCCCGTCTCTATTACAGTACTACAATACTACAACATTATACTACAGCTATATACTACAGCCCTGCTCATCTCTACTACAGACCAGATACAGTACTACAGTACTACAGCTGTATACTACAGCCCTGCCCATCTCTACTACAGGCCAGATACAGTACTACAGCTGTATACTACAGCCTTGCCCGTCTCTATTACAGTACTACAATACTACAACATTATACTACAGCTGTATACTACAGCCCTGCTCATTTCTACTACAGACCAGATACAGTACTACAGTACTACAGCTGTATACTACAGCCCTGCCCGTCTCTACTACAGACCAGATACAGTACTACAGTACTACAGCTGTATACTACAGCCCTGCCCATCTCTACTACAGACCAGATACAGTACTACAGTACTACAGCTGTATACTACAGCCCTGCCCGGCTCTACTACAGACCAGATACAGTACTACAGCTGTATACTACAGCCTTGCCCGTCTCTATTACAGTACTACAATACTACAACATTATACTACAGCTGTATACTACAGCCCTGCCCATCTCTACTACAGACCAGATACAGTACTACAGTACTACAGCTGTATACTACAGCCCTGCCCATCTCTACTACAGACCAGATACAGTACTACAGCTGTATACTACAGCCTTGCCCGTCTCTATTACAGTACTACAATACTACAACATTATACTACAGCTATATACTACAGCCCTGCTCATTTCTACTACAGACCAGATACAGTACTACAGTACTACAGCTGTATACTACAGCCCTGCTCATCTCTACTACAGACCAGATACAGTACTACAATACTACAGCTGTATACTACAGCCCTGCTCATCTCTACTACAGACCAGATACAGTACTACAGTACTACAGTACTACAGCTGTATACTACAGCCCTGCCCATCTCTACTGGAGACCAGATACAGTACTACAATACTACAGCTGTATACTACAGCCCTGCTCATTTCTACTACAGACCAGATACAGTACTACAATACTACAGCTGTATACTACAGCCCTGCTCATTTCTACTACAGATCAGATACAGTACTACAATACTACAGCTGTATACTACAGCCCTGCTCATCTCTACTACAGACCAGACACACGATTACAATACTACAGCTGTATACTACAGCCCTGCCCGGTTCTATTACAAACCAGACACAGGATTACAATACTACAGCTGTATACTACAGCCCTGCCCGGTTCTACTACAGACCAGATACAGTACTACAATACTACAGCCAGAAATGGAGTAGTGTGGGTGTAAGTGTATGTCTGGATCTCAGTATAGGTATACAAGATTTCAGTTTTTCTGTCTCTCACATAGTGAATCCTCCTGAGGGCCGAGACAAGCTGAGAGTGACACACACGCACAATCTCTGAGCTACCTGGTGTGCGTGTTTCAGGGTGCTATGGTAATCCCACCGCCCTGTGTGGTCAGACTCTGGGGTACGGCGCTCCACTTTGAGCTCCTGTGTGTGTGTGTGTGTGTGTGTGTGTGTGTGTGTGTGTGTGTGTGTGTGTGTGTGTGTGTGTGTGTGTGTGTGTGTGTGTGTGTGTGTGTGTGTGTGTGTGTGTGTGTGTGTGTGTGTGTGTGTGTGTGTGTGTGTGTGTGTGTGCGCGCGTGCGTGCGTGAATGAGTGTGTGTGTGTGTGTGTGTGTGCGTCTGTGTGTGTCAGTGGACCCGCTTCGGTGGCCCCTTGTCTGTAGACTCCCGTCAATGGTTCCAGTGTTTAATGTGTATGCGTTTATGTGTGTTTGTGTGTGTGTGTGTGCGCGTGTGTGTGACTCCAGCACTTAACCTCCTGACCGGTGGCAGCCTGGGCACCACGGTAGCGCCACTGAGCCTCTCACCCCCCGCCACACAGCAGTGGTGTGTGTTACCTCCTCTGGAGAGGGTGAGGTGCCCCCCCGCACACACACACACAAACACACACACCAACTCTCAACCTTGGACTTTCTTTAGCTCCATGTTTAGTCTCCCTGGTCTTTTGTTCCTCCCTGATCAGTCCACCTGCATATGAGGGAGGAAGTCTCCTTGTTTCTTTCTCTTTAATGTCAGGAAGTGTTTGATTCTCTCAGTGCTGTATCCTGCCCCTCTAAATCACTAATCGACACAACACCGCACCTCTCTCTTCCCCTGTCTTTTCTTCTGTCCATTACTGCCTCCGTCTCTCTCCTCCTCTCTCCTATTCACAGTATCCATTCTTCATTCACCTTGCTCAGACACCTGTTGCATGTGCTCATGCGGAACATAATCACCTGTGCCATTGAGTTACAGTGTGTGTGTGGAATATTCATGTGTGTGCATGTGTGTGTGTGTGGAATATGTGTGTGTAAGTGGCCAGTGTGTGTGCTGGTGCAGGGGGTTCAAACTGGGGTTCAGATGAGCACAAAACAAGATATGTAATGCTCAATGATGAATTGATTAGAGAAAAAGGGGATGTGTTAAACAGTAGAGAGTGTAGTAAATGATAGTAGTAGGTGATAGTAGTAGACGATAGTAGTCAGTGATAGTAGTAGATGATAGTAGTCGGTGATAGTAGTAGATTATAGTAATAGATGATAGTAGTAGACGATAGAAGTAGGTGAAAGTAGTAGATAATAGTAGTATGTGAAAGTAGTAGATGATAGTAGTAGACGATAGTAGTCAGTGATAGTAGTAGATAATAGTAGTAGATTATAGTAGTCGGTGATAGTAGTAGATGACAGTAGTAGATGATAGTAGTAGGTGATAGCAAAAGATTATAGTAGTAGTTGATATTAGTAGAGGATAGTAGTAGGTGATATTAGTAGATGATAGTAGTAGACGATAATAGTAGGTGATAGTAGTAGATTACAGTAGTCGGTGATAGTAGTAGATGATATGAGTAGATGATAGTAGTAGAGGATAGTAGTAGGTGATATTAGTAGATGATAGTAGTAGATGATAGTACTATATGATAGCAATAGATTATAGTAGTAGGTGATATTAGTAGATGATAGTAGTAGACGATAGTACTATATGATAGCAATAGATTATAGTAGTCAGTGATAGTAGTAGGTGATAGTAGTAGATGATAGTAGTAGATGATAGTAGTCGGTGATAGTAGTAGATGGCAGTAGTAGATGATAGTAGTAGATAATAGTAGAGACGATAGTAGGTGAAAGTAGTAGATGATAGTAGTAGACGATAGTAGTAGATGATAGTAGTAGGTGATAGTAGTAGACGATAGTAGTAGATGATAGTAGCAGATGATAGTAGTAGGTGATAGTAGTAGATTATAGTAGTCGGTGATAGTAGTAGATGATATGAGCAGATGATAGTAGTAGATGATAGTAGTAGATGATAGTAGTCGGTGATAGTAGTAGATGATATGAGTAGATGATAGTAGTAGGTGATAGTAGTGGGTGATGGTAGTAGCTGATAGTGGTAGCTGATAGTACTATATGATAGCAGTAGATTATAGTAGTAGGTGATATTAGTAGACGATAGTAGTAGACGATAGTAGTAGATGATAGTAGTAGGTGATAGTAGTAGATGATAATAGTAGACGATAGTAGTAGGTGAAAGAAGTAGATGATAGTAGTAGATTATAGTAGTAGATTATACTAGTAGATGATAATAGTAGATTATAGTAGTAGATTATACTAGTAGATGATAGTAGTAGATTATAGTAGTAGGTGATATTAGTAGATGATAGTAGTAGACGATAGTAGTAGGTGATAGTAGTAGATCATAGTAGTAGATCATAGTAGTAGACGATAGTAGTAGGTGATAGTAGTATATAAGAGTAGTAGATGATAGTAATAGATGATAGTAGTAGGTGATAGAAGCAGATGAGAGTAGTAGGTGATAGCAGTAGATGATAGTAGTTAAAGATAGTAGTATATGATAGTAGTAGATGATAGTAGTAGATGATGGTAGTAGATGATAATAGTAGACGATAGTGGTAGATGATAGTAGTAGATGATAGTGGTAGATGATAGTAGTAGGTGATAGTAGTTGGTAAAAGTAGTAGACGATAGTAGTAGACAATGGTAGTATGTGGTAGTAGTAGATGATAGTAGTAGACGGAAGTAGTAGACGATAGTAGTTGACGATAGCAGTAGATGATAGCAGAAGACATTAGTAGTAGATGATAGTAGTAGACGATAGTGGTAGATGATAGTAGTATACGATAGAAGTATATGATAGTGGTAGATGATAGTAGTAGACGATAGTAGTAGACAATAGTAGTAGACGATAGTAGTATATGATAGTAGTAGATGATATAAGTATATGATAGTAGTAGACGAAAGTAGTAGGTTATAGTAGTAAATAATAGTGGTAGACGATAGTAGTAAGTGAAAGTAGTAGATGATAGTAGTAGACGAAAGTAGTAGGTGATATTAGTATATGATAGTAGTAGACGATGGTGGTAGGTGATAGTAATAGATGATAGTAGTAGGTGATAGCAGTAGATGATAGTAGTTGACAATAGTAGTAGACGATAGTAGTAGATGATGGTAGTAGATGATAATAGTAGACGATAGTAGTAGATGATAGTAGTAGATGATAGTGGTAGCTGATAGTAGTAGATGATAGTTGTAGGTGATAGTAGAAGGTGATAATAGTAGACGATAGTAGTAGATGATAGTGGTAGCTGATAGTAGTAGATGATAGTAGTAGATGATAGTTGTAGGTGATAGTGGTAGCTGATAGTAGTAGACGATAGTAGTAGGTGAAAGAAGTAGATGATAGTAGTAGATGATAGTAGTAGGTGATAGTAGTAGATTATAGTAGTAGGTGATATTAGTAGATGATAGTAGTAGACGATAGTAGTAGGTGATAGTAGTAGATGATAGTAGTGGGTGATAGTAGTAGGTGATAGTAGTAGATCATAGTAGTAGATCATAGTAGTAGACGATAGTAGTAGGTGATAGTAGTATATAAGAGTAGTAGATGATAGTAGCAGATGATAGTAGTAGGTGATAGAAGCAGATGAGAGTAGTAGGTGATAGCAGTTAACGATAGTAGTATATGATAGTAGTAGATGATAGTAGTAGATGATAGTAGTAGATGATAGTAGTAGAGGATAGTAGTATATGATAGTAGTAGATGATAAAAGTATATGATAGTAGTAGATGATAGTAGACGATAGTAGTAGGTGATTGTAGTAGGTGATAGTAGTAAATGACAGTATTAGACGATAGTAGTAGGTGATAGTAAGAGATGATAGTAGTAGACGATAGTAGTAGACGATAGTAGTAGATGATAGTACCAGATGAAAGTAGTAGACGATAGTAGTAGATGATAGTAGTAGATGATAGAAGTATATGATAGTAGTAGATGATAGTAGTAGACGATAGTAGTAGACGATAGTAGTAAGTGAAAGTAGTAGATGATAGTACTAGATGATAGAAGTATATGATAGTAGTAGATTATAGTAGTAGGTGATATTAGTAGATGATAGTAGTAGACGATAGTAGTAGGTGATAGTAGTAGACGATAGTAGTGGGTGATAGTAGTAGGTGATAGTAGTAGATCATAGTAGTAGATCATAGTAGTAGACGATAGTAGTAGGTGATAGTAGTATATAAGAGTAGTAGATGATAGTAGCAGATGATAGTAGTAGGTGATAGAAGCAGATGAGAGTAGTAGGTGATAGCAGTTAACGATAGTAGTATATGATAGTAGTAGATGATAGTAGTAGATGATAGTAGTAGATGATAGTAGTAGAGGATAGTAGTATATGATAGTAGTAGATGATAAAAGTATATGATAGTAGTAGATGATAGTAGACGATAGTAGTAGGTGATTGTAGTAGGTGATAGTAGTAAATGACAGTATTAGACGATAGTAGTAGGTGATAGTAAGAGATGATAGTAGTAGACGATAGTAGTAGATGATAGTACCATATGAAAGTAGTAGACGATAGTAGTAGATGATAGTAGTAGATGATAGAAGTATATGATAGTAGTAGATGATAGTAGTAGACGATAGTAGTAGACGATAGTAGTAAGTGAAAGTAGTAGATGATAGTACTAGATGATAGAAGTATATTATATTAGTAGATGATAGTAGTAGACGATAGTAGTAGATGATAGTAGTAGACGATAGTAGCAGATGATAGCAGTAGATGATAGCAGTAGACTATAGTAGTAGACGATAGTAGTAGGTGATAGTAGTAGATGATAGTAGCAGATGATAGTAGTAGGTGATAGAAGCTGATGAGAGTAGTAGGTGATAGTAGTTAACGATAGTAGTATATGATAGTAGTAGATGATAATAGTAGACGATAGTAGTAAATGGTAGTAGTAGATGATAGTGGTAGATGATAGTAGTAGGTGATAGTAGTAGACGATAGTAGTAGCCGATAGTTGTAAGTGAAAGTAGTAGATGATAGTACTAGATGATAGAAGTATATGATATTAGTAGATGATAGTAGTAGACGATAGTAGTAGATGATAGTAGTAGATGATAGTAGCAGATGATAGCAGTAGATGATAGCAGTAGACTATAGTAGTAGACGATAGTAGTAGGTGATAGTAGTAGATGATAGTAGCAGATGATAGTAGTAGGTGATAGAAGCTGATGAGAGTAGTAGGTGATAGTAGTTAATGATAGTAGTATATGATAGTAGTAGATGATAGTAGTAGATGATAATAGTAGACGATAGTAGTAGATGGTAGTAGTAGATGATAGTGGTAGATGATAGTAGTAGGTGATAGTAGTAGGTGAAAGTAGTAGACAATAGTAGTAGATGATAGCAGTAGACCATAGTAGTAGACGATAGTAGTAGGTGATAGTAGTAGATGATAGTAGCAGATGATAGTAGTAGGTGATAGAAGCTGATGAGAGTAGTAGATGATAGTAGTTAACGATAGTAGTATATGATAGTAGTAGATGATAGTAGTAGATGATAGTAGTAGATGATAATAGTAGACGATAGTAGTAGATGGTAGTAGTAGATGATAGTGATAGATGATAGTAGTAGGTGATAGTAGTAGGTGAAAGTAGTAGACGATAGTAGTAGACAATGGTAGTATGTGATAGTAGTAGATGATAGTAGTAGACGGAAGTAGTAGACGATAGTAGTAGACAATAGCAGTAGATGATAGCAGAAGACATTAGTAGTAGATGATAGTAGTAGATAAAAGTAGTGGGTGATAGTAGTAGATGATAGAATTATATGATAGTAGTAGATTATAGTAGTTGACGATTGTGGTATGTGATAGTAGTAGATGATAGTAGTGGGTGATAGTAGTTGACGATTGTGGTATGTGATAGTAGTAGATGATAGTAGTGGGTGATAGTAGTAGATGATAGTAGTAGATTATAGTAGTAGATGATAGTAGTAGATGATAGTAGTAGATGGTAGTGGTAGGTGATAGTAGGTGATAGTAGTAAATGATAGTAGTAGGTGATAGTAGTAGATGATAGTAGTAGATGACAGTAGTAGGTGATAGTGGTAGATGATAGTAGTAGATGATAGTAGTGGGTGATAGTAGTAGATAATAGTAGTGGGTGATAGTAGTAGATGATAGTAGTAGATTATAGTAGTAAATGATAGTAGTAGATGATAGTAGTAGTTGATAGTAGTAGGTGAAAGTAGTAGATGATAGTAGTAGATGATAGTAGTAGTCGATAGTAGTAGGTGATAGTAGTAGCTGATAGTAGTAGACGATATTAGTAGGTGATGGTAGTAGGTGATAGTAGTAGATGATAGTAGTAGGTGATAGCAGTAGGTGATAGCAGTAGATGATAGTAATAGACGATATCAGTAGGTGATGGTAGTAGGTGATAGTAGTAGATGATAGTAGTAGGTGATAGTAGTAGGTGATAGCAGTAGATGATAGGGAGCGAGGAGATATTATTGAGATAGAGACAGAAGGTTGTAGGAAAGAAGAGAAAGAGAAGAGGTGTATGAGGAGAGGCAGAGTGTGGCCCTGTCATGGTGAATATGAGTCTACTGACCCCAGTGAGTCTTTCCCTTTTTCACACTTCTGAACACCTCCTCTATTGATGTCCTCCACCACCTCCACCGGCCCAGACTGCCCTGCCCTGCCACCCAGCCTGACCTCTATCCTCTGGTCCCACAGGGACACTGAGTCGCTTCCTGAACAGGCCGACCCCCCAGCCCTCCACGCTGGACAGACTCTTATCTGGGAGCGCCTGTTGGAAAGCTGACAGGACAGGAGGGAGGGGGAAAGGAGGCGGAGGAAGAGGGGGAGGAGGGAGGAGGGAGGAAGGGAGAGGGAAAGGCAGTCTGGCAGGACGACGTAGCTCAGATAAGACATAAAAAATTTGCCGACCAGTCATCTGAGCCGATCCGTCACTGAGGGGTCACCGGGGGTCAGCACCACGGCTACGGCAGCTGTCCGCCACATCTCCGGGACTGTACCTGACCTGTCAATCACCTGTGGTTACTCGGCAACCACACAAGGATGCTGCACATACAAGAGCAGACGTAAGTTTTGACCGCCACTATCATATGATGTCATGACGCTGTTTGTTACTTCCACTGCAATTGTAGAAAAATATATTTCACAAATTGCTAATTATAAAGTGCCAAATTTATTTTAGCCGTTGTCAATTTGATCTCATATATTTAGGTTTGTAAGGCATTGTGTCATGGTGGAGTCATAACAACTGTGGGTGATGTAGCACTAAACGTGAGGGGTTTATCTTGTAAGTGATCTATAGCTGTATCCAAATCTGGAGCAGACGGTGACCATGGGACCCCTCGCACCACCAGCCCTGCCATCAGACCTCACAGTACACGGTGAGAGGCTATCCAGACGTGTTCTAAAACACACACCTGTCACCCCCCCCCACACACACACACACTTATACCTGTCACCTCTGTCATCTATATCACCTGTATCACCTGTATCACCTGTACCCACACACGTCACGTCACACACCTGCCTGTACTCTTCTTATATTCCTGTATGTTTGTCATATTGTGGGTGCTTGTGTGTTTTCTTTATGCCTTTGATAGGTTCCTGTTTTAGATCTTTGATAGGTTCCTGTTTTAGATCTTTGATAGGTTCCTGTTTTAGATCTTTGAGAGGTTCCTGTTTTAGATCTTTGATAGGTTCCTGTTTTAGATCTTTGATAGGTTCCTGTTTTAGATCTTTGATAGGTTCCTGTTTCAGATCTTTGATAGGTTCCTGTTTTAGATCTTTGATAGGTTCCTGTTTTAGATCTTTGAGAGGTTCCTGTTTTAGATCTTTGATAGGTTGCTATTTTAGATCTTTGATAGGTTGCTATTTTAGATCTTTGATAGGTTCCTGTTTTAGATCTTTGAGAGGTTCCTGTTTTAGATCTTTGATAGGTTGCTATTTTAGATCTTTGATAGGTTGCTATTTTAGATCTTTGATAGGTTCCTGTTTTAGATCTTTGAGAGGTTCCTGTTTTAGATCTTTGAGAGGTTCTTGTTTTAGATCTTTGATAGGTTCCTGTTTTAGATCTTTGATAGGTTCCTGTTTCAGATCTTTGATAGGTTCCTGTTTTAGATCTTTGAGAGGTTCCTGTTTTAGATCTTTGAGAGGTTCCTGTTTTAGATCTTTGATAGGTTCCTGTTTTAGATCTTTGAGAGGTTCCTGTTTTAGATCTTTGATAGGTTCCTGTTTTAGATCTTTGAGAGGTTCCTGTTTTAGATCTTTGAGAGGTTCCTGTTTTAGATCTTTGATAGGTTCCTGTTTTAGATCTTTGATAGGTTCCTGTTTTAGATCTTTGAGAGGTTCCTGTTTTAGATCTTTGAGAGGTTCCTGTTTTAGATCTTTGAGAGGTTCCTGTTTTAGATCTTTGAGAGGTTCCTGTTTTAGATCTTTGAGTTCTGTTTTAGATCTTTGATAGGTTCCTGTTTCAGATCTTTGATAGGTTCCTGTTTTAGATCTTTGATAGGTTCCTGTTTTAGATCTTTGATAGGTTGCTATTTTAGATCTTTGATAGGTTCCTGTTTTAGATCTTTGATAGGTTCCTGTTTTAGATCTTTGATAGGTTCCTGTTTTAGATCTTTGATAGGTTGCTATTTTAGATCTTTGATAGGTTCCTGTTTTAGATCTTTGATAGGTTGCTATTTTAGATCTTTGATAGGTTCCTGTTTTAGATCTTTGATAGGTTCCTGTTTTAGATCTTTGATAGGTTCCTGTTTTAGATCTTTGATAGGTTGCTATTTTAGATCTTTGATAGGTTCCTGTTTTAGATCTTTGATAGGTTCCTGTTTCAGATATTTGATAGGTTCCTGTTTTAGATCTTTGATAGGTTCCTGTTTCAGATCTTTGATAGGTTCCTGTTTTAGATCTTTGATAGGTTCCTGTTTTAGATCTTTGATAGGTTCCTGTTTTAGATCTTTGATAGGTTCCTGTTTTAGATCTTTGATAGGTTGCTATTTTAGATCTTTGATAGGTTCCTGTTTTAGATCTTTGATAGGTTCCTGTTTCAGATCTTTGATAGGTTGCTATTTTAGATCTTTGATCGGTTCCTATTTTAGATATTTGATAGGTTCATATTTTAGATTATGTGATAGTTTCCTGTTTTAGATATTTGAGAGGTTCCTGTTTTAGTGTGTCTGTGTGGGAAGTTTTTCAGCTGGTAAATAGAAATATATAAAAATGTACTTTAATATTTTACTATTTGTATTATTTATTGTAATAAATAGATAGATAGTAAAAACATAATAGATAGTAAAAACATATTTGAAACATATTTACTCAAATGTACAGTATAAGAACCTGACTATTACTTTTGTGTAATGTTATTTTGTGTTGAAACCCAGAACAGACTGACCCTCCTCTCCTCTCACCAAACATGCGAGCACACAGCCCTCCCTCTCAACCCACTCTGCTCTGTAGAAATGACACCATTATTGCATTGATATTTCTCAACCTAATGAAATATGTTCCGTCTTGCGCCGATTGAACATTGCTAACGTTCATCTCACAATGAAGTCTCCATGAACAGCTAATAAAACATCATCTGCTCTATCTCCCAGTCTACCCGAGACGCACAGAAAAACCTTTTAGTATATCTTCACTTAGGCTGTACTGAGTGACAACTTGCTGCTTTAGACAGAAACACTTTTGTATTTAAAAAAAATCCTACCTCTTACTTATAAATTATGCAATAAAGCATTCAGGGTTTAAAATGTAAATGGATCTGCGTCTGGTAAGTAGGTTGAGTGGCATTAAAGTGGTGGGTGTCTGTAGGGTTTCTTGTTTTTCCAACTTTGAAAAGAGAAATGGTATCAGTTCTCTGTCTCTATCCCTCTCTTTCTTTTGATCAGGTCCTGTGTGGGGGTGTTGCCGCACTTCTACACCTGAGGAAGGACAGGGAGACTTTCTGTTCTTTTTGTTGCTGTTTTTATGCACAGTATGTACTTTATATTCGTCTGTTTGTTCAGTCGTTCCCCATTCATGATTTTAGCACAGAAACATCACCCCATGGCGTGACATCATATACCCATAGTAACCCCTGTCCATGCCCCATTCACATTTGGTGCTAATGCCCCTCTGTTCTACTGGTTATTACCTAATCACAAAGAGATCCGGACAAAACCAGGCCTGAAAGCTGTGAGATTTTTGCAATCTGATAACAGAAATCAAAGGAGAATTGTTGCCTTTTATTTTTCTGATGTTTGTTTGGTTATTTCAAAGGGAACACTTTGACCAGTCCAGACAGAAGGTAGCAGTTTGGCCTTGTACATAAGAGGAGTGATTAGAAATGCTTTCCACATGAGTTGGGTACAGTAGGTGATTAAGGCACAGCACTGGCACTCGGACCAAGGGCCCTTGCAGGGCTTCTCATCATCAATGATAGTGTTTTAGCAGATTAAAAGAAACACTTTATCAGGCTTTTGTATCACAGTTTGTTCCTGGTATTTTATATGAGTGGAAACTTCACCCTAAAGTTAAAACAGAAAATTGACATTTCTGGTTAAGAGAAGGAATAAGGTTTTGGGGTGATATATCTACATTGTTCCAGTCTTAATCTGTGTCCCCCCCCCCCCCCCCCTCTCTCTCTCTTGTTCACTTTCTCTGGTTCCCAGGTCTCCTCTCACTAAGATATCACGCTTTCATCCCTCTCATAAAAGTGTTAGTCTCCCTCATTGCAAGGTGTGGTGGTGAGTGCTGTGCTGGGGGAAATCATAGGAGGAGGTAGTGGATGAGGAATGCACCAACAGAGAATGTTATCGTGTTAGATGTAGTCTCTCTCATGTATCAGGTACGTTTTTTGCAGGCACTTTATCTGTTTCTCCTCTCATCTACGCTCCTCCAGTACCCCTGTTATAGTAATGACAGCAGAAGTCGTAGTGATAGTAGAAGTAGTGATAGTGGTTGTGGCGATAGGCCTTCATTTTAAAGAGCAGATCAGTATGCCATCCAGGTCCCATATCTGGCCACATTGACAGCACCAGTTTGGGTTAGCAGTCCCACCTAAAGGCAGACTTAATCCTCAACTCTAACTACAGAGCTATATGATACTGGCTCGGGTTTAAAGTTCGCTTCTCATCCTGTCCCAGCCTCAGACAAAAAAAGCTAATATTCTGTTTTATCTAACACCTGTTGTTTTCATTGGAAGAAATACTGTGAGATCAGTGACATCTTACAATAATATTCACAGTTTTAATATGTGGCAATTCTGCTTGAAATTAGAGAAGATAAGAGCAGAGCAATGTGGTAATGAGTAGACCTCTTGAGTCAATATTCAATAATAGCCTATCTTCTCTTTGAGTTGATACCTCTCTCATTCCTCTGATTTTCTATTCACTGAAATATACCTCTTGAGTTTTGAAGAATGTGACTGAAAGGCTACGACTGTCTTGCCCTATCCCATGAATCACGAAATACCGTTTGTTCAGTGAAAATATCAGAAGGACGTTTTGAATGTATAATGATGTTTAAAATCGCCCTAAATTAAATCTCACGGAATATTTATATTTGTGAAATCGTATTACTCTACAACTCACAGGGCATTTCTGAAACAGATTTAAAAGTCTAATAGGCCTATGTAACATACTTTACAGAATAATTATTGCCCTTTTAATTTAAATTATAGATTTGTATTTAGGCGAGATAGATAAACTGGATATGACTTTGCTTTGTCGATAAATTTCGTTAATTCTGTTACTGCACTCTTGCCTTTTTGATTGTTTTACTGTGCCTGAATTCAAATGAGACAGAATTTGTATTTTTTTTAGAGGGACAATGGTCCATTTCAGTAGCAGTAGCCCTTATCCGTTGGTAATCTGTAGTTGTAGCTCAACCTTTCTACGCAAAGCTAATACGCAGACACATTCACAAATGTTACTAATTAGTTTACATGCCATTTCCATCACGTCTGTATAATATTCTGTAGCATATTTAGACAACAACACGCCCCCTGTAGGAATCCAATATTTGTACACCACCCTACTGTAATAAGAAATAAGTCGTTTGGATCTATTGGATAGCCTAATAAAAACAGAAACTACATCCAACAGGGATTAATCTGTCTTTAATCTCTCTGATCTATGTGAAGATTTGATTGATTGATTTTTACGTCTGAAAATGTCAATGTTGATTAACAGCTTCTAGGATTTTTGGAGATGGCAAAAATGTGAACAACAAAATTGTTCAACAATAATTTAAAATATTCCGTCAGTTTGTGTTTTATCTGCAGTGTCGAGTGGTACTGTAAACCACACTTTGGCGTATCTCTCTGCAACGCGTTTGTGTACTCCTCTTTACCAATTGTTTTAAAGACAGGCTTTCAAAAGCAATTAGAAGTGATGTGAAACCGTGGCAGTTGCATTTGGAATATCTATTTTAAATGCATTTAATTATTTGTCGTTTTTTTTATACCCAGCCTAAAGCACCATCTGCAATTACAATATATGCTAGTTAAGAAATGTTTGCATACGCAATAAAACCTGCCGGATGTGTGTGGTTTAATATAAGCCCCCTCATAGGCGACATGCAAACTTTCTTCAAGAATGTGCAGGAGAGAGATACTTTATTAAGCCATTACTATTTAACCAAGGGCATATGAACATGTCCTCGTAGTTTACTCGCTCAAAGCTTAATTGTTATTTGCAATACAGTTTGTTTTCTTCATTTGAACAGATAATAAATGCGCTTTTGGGAGTTGATGGTCTTTATGCATGTGAGTTTCTTTAACTTTTTCAGGTTGGCCACTGATTTCTCCAAAGCATGCCACTTGACATAGAATAGTGATGCTATCATATAAAACGGTTACATTTTCCCTTATAAGACTTTGGAGGAAGGCTACATCAGTGGGTGTCCATTCAGGGATGGTGTCAGCTAAGAGGAAGGCCAGGTGAACTAGCAGGCAGGTGATATGATGAGTTGATTGGGAGGAGAGAAGAGAAGAGGGGAACAAGATGAACTGTGGCGCTGCTGTTCAGCCTTTACAGCATTGGAGCTTGGCGAGGTTCCCATTGGACTTCTGTCTGCTGATTACATCGATAAATAAATACATCGACTTAATCATCGCCTGTAACATTAGGCTACACGATGCGTAAAAACTTCCCTGCGAGAGGGAGAGCGCGCATCATCATGCGCTCCTGCATGACACCGCAGCGCTCGCTGGAGCCTATAGCCTATTCTACTTCAGCAGCAACCCCAGAATCCTGCAGAGTGCATTATTCCAGAGGGGAAATAGAAAGTCGATTTAAAATGTCAAAATACCGACTGCGGGTGTGTGTGTGCGTGCACACTCTATGCAGTAGTTTTGATTGAAAGTGAAGGCATTTCTCTCTGCAGCGGTATTGGGAGGGGGCGGAGGGGGAGGTAGGCGCATAAAGGCTCCTACCTATGCGGGGCCAGCCTCGAGCATTAGAGGGTGCTTTGATCAGAAAGGCCAGTTCATCTTCACCCTTCTCGGGGACTTCATCAGATGCTGATGTTGGTGCGCGCGTGCACCGGTTTTCCTCTGAAGAGAGAAAGGGAGACGTGGGAGGAAGAAAGTGTCATCATAAATGTGCGTCGGGTTGTGGATGACTTTGTGACGACCTCTGTTGCAAATGGGCTATGCATGCGGAATAGCGGCCTCCCTCACAGACATGGAAATGGCTTAGCCGCTATCGCCGTCGCCCTGGTAACCATCTGAGTCCCCATCTCGCCGAGAGAAACGAGTTATGAAAAGGCTAGAGTGAAGCAGGGATTAAACATGATCCCGGGGACAGTGTCAATCAAAAACCAACTCACAAATCTCACTCTTTTTTTTCTATTACAAAATTGTGTTATGAAAAGCAGCATATATTTAGACAGGCAAAGGTGCCACCGACCATTTTAGATTTGTATGGGCTTGATAATGAATTGGTGCTGTAATAAACCAGTAGGCTAAAGAAGAGGACCTTTAGGTTTAAAAGCGATTCCATTTTCATAGAGCATGTAATGGTGATCGAGTGTATATTTTAATTATGTAAGGCGATGGATGTATTCAATTACCCAGATTAATTGCAATGCATATTTTAGATTAGACAAATTTCTCTCCAGATTAAAGGGGTTGTTCATCATGTTATATTCAGTGCGTCATGCAGTGCTTCTCCAGAAGGCTATTGTGGACAGCGCAATGTAGATCCTAATCACATGTGTACATTTCCAAATTCAATTTGTAGCCTAAGTAGTTAAGATAATGAGAGATATACTGCTCTTATACCGGTTCTCCATTTCGATATATCGAATATCAGATACATCGTGAGTAGTTCTATTTACCAATGATGCCCCTCAGCTTTACCTGAAATGGGGGACATAACAGCTAGTTATTCTTCTGCATGGCTCACATTCACAAATGGCAAGGTTATGAGTCTAGCACACTGAGTGAATGCTCTCCTCCCCAGCCTACTGTTCAACTACCCGCATTCCACCATGCCATGCACACAGTACCCAGCCAGTAAGAATGAGGGCAGAGTGATAAGCAGAGCGAGGGGGCTGAAGAAAAAAAACGTTCCCAAATTGGCTTGACCTCATGCTATTTGATATTTGCCTACTTGACAGTCATTTAAAGGCGCGCGGCAGCAAAGCAGAACGCGGACAAGTCCGGCCTGAAACCGAATCCGTGTGCGCGCGGGGGGATCTGGAGAACCCGATAGCTGGGGACTTACACCCTCCAAAGGCTTTCGGGACACTTTAGCCTGGCTCGCTCGGCCCTGGAGCGCCAGTGAGTCGCCATGCAGGGTGTAAACGTTAAATGTTAGCTATTTGTTCCATGGATTGTGAGGGGGGAAAAGTCAGTATTTCATTCATTCTTTTTTCTCCCTCTCTCTCCCTCTGCCTTCTCTTTCAGACTCCTCAGAACTACACAAACAGCCATTGACTAAGCGGCTTAGGGAGCCCCGTAATAACGCTTAAACGAATCTCCCACAATTAAGCAAAGGAGACGTTTAAAAAAAGCGAAAACGGAAGAATTAAAGAGGAAAGGGAATGGAAATATATGTACTTGTTGAGATGGTATAGACAAAGGCTCCTGACGCGGAGGAATCCCGAGGTTATCTTGCTATCCTTGCGTTTCCTTATCACCCTGTGGATAAATATTGGTATATCATAGAGGAACTGGGGGCCAGTGAAACCCTATAACGCATTGTTTTGATTGTTACAATACACAGGTGATCTACATCAAGATATGTGGCTCTCTGTATTCGAGCAGGAGGATCCGGCGGCGTCAATGTGGGGGGTCGGGAAGGGAAGGATGATCAGAATGAAAAGCCATTTTGCGTGAGGAGGTTAAGCGACTGGCTTTTAATAAACGAGCCCTTATTAAAGGATGAGTACATTCCCCTGCAGATAAAGGGCCGTTTTGCATTGTGTTCGTTCCCTCGCGGGAATATTCCTCCTAACCGGCTGTTTGTCTCCAACTCCCCTGTCCTCAATCTCATTAACTAATCTACCCATCTATATTATCTACCCACCTCGCCTCCCTCTTTCTCATCTCTGTTCATCTCTTCCATTCACAACATCCCTCTTATTTCTAAACAAACACAACATTTGAAATACAATTTCCTCACACAATGCGTCAGGCGATTTCCAATAGCGTTATGTGCAATAATACGCTTCATTTTGGTCGCTTTGTCCCCAAACACCTCACCGTTGCAGCCCTTCGACTTGGCCTGGGTAGATCCATGCAGGATTACTGCCGCGTTATTAGCCAGGGCCCGGGTGCCTGCCTGTCTGCTTGAGTGTCAGGCTGCCCATCTATCCCCTATGGCGGGTGGGTTTGTTTGAAATGGCGGCCTGTCTGAATATAAGACTGATAAACATCTGGGGGGCTTTGCCAGGACATTAGAAAATGAGGGTTCAGAGAGACATCCAGAGGCCCGGAAAAATACAAACGCGTAATGAGAATATAAATTAAATGAGAGAGAGAGAGAGAGAGAGAGAGAGAGAGAGAGAGAGAGAGAGAGAGAGAGAGAGAGAGAGAGAGAGAGAGAGAGAGAGAGAGAGAGAGAGAGAGAGAGAGAGAGAGAGAGAGAGAGAGAGAGAGAGAGAGAGAGAGAGAGAGAGAGAGAGAGATGCTCATCAGCTAATTACAGCTGCAAATATAATGCAAATTTATCCTGGCAAGGCAGTGAGCGTTCCCGTTTAAACATGCTGCACCATCCAGAAATCCGATTCGGGAAATGTGCCAAATGGCTAAAAAACAACACTTTCTTTTACATTATTATTATTTTAATTCAACAAAGATAAACCCAAACCACGGTCAATTGCTAGTTATCATTATTATTGTTAATTATTAGGCTGCCATCATATTGTTATTAGAAAACATAGGTCTAATGTTTGCCTCCTATAGCATGCTGCTAGCTACTATAGCTAGTCCTATACACTGTGTACAGCCAACATTGTCCATGCCCACCCCGACCCCTCCTACCGTCATCATTTCAATAGGGTGGCATACTACCCAAGAACAATGACACCACCGTGCCCCAAGATAATCCCCATCCAGCAATTACAGTCCCAACATATTCAATGTTTACACACTGCTACATGCCCCGTTTTCCAACTTATAATGATTAATGATATGTCGCCTAGGATTAATCATAGAAAATTAAAAATCTTGGAGGTGGTTAGATGGAGAGGTGGGGGAGGGGGGTGGGATGGGTCGTGAGAGAGAGAGAGAGGGCGGGGGGCTGTGTGAAAACAAATGAGCTTCATCGAATCTTTTTAGATGCAAATATTTTGTTATCTCCACTTTACTGCACTGTTTTCACTGTTTATGATTAATTATCTCTTCTTGGTGAAAAATAAATCATGCAAAATTAGGATCTCGCTGGCTCCACTGGCTAGAGCAGCGATGGCACGTCGATGCTGTTAATTCCAGGTTGAAATTGACACACTAATTATGCTGCAGAGTGGCGCTGGAACACTAGGAGGCAAGATTATACCTCTGCCGTTCTATTTTTTTTAATCAGATCCCCCTTATATTTGACCAATTAAAAATCGTAAAGGCATTTCATTGCCCCGGGATAAAAAAGCAGCTCCTCTCCTAACATTGGCCATCACTTTCCCCCATCAGATTCATTGTGATGTATTAGATGCAATAAATTATCCCATGTAACAAAACATGGCGAGCTGAAAGGCTGGTAATCTGCAGAGGAGAGATAAGGATTCATTATTCCAAATCATTATGAATCCGGGGTTGGCTGTGACTTCTTTCTTAATCAGCTTCTGTGATCCTGGATACGTGAAGGGAGCAGATAAGAGAGGAGTCGTTTATAATTCTCCCCACCTCGGCCTAATATTTTAAAATAAAATCGCATGGAAGAAGAAGCCGCTTTATATATATAAAAAAAAATACACTGGCTTACGTTTGGAAGGCGCACAGGAGGAGAATAATAAAACACATGGAGAAAATAAATAAGGAAATGCATGAAACACCGTGGCCTATGGATTTAGGAGGCGTTTTGTCTCACACCCTTGACATCTGCACATAAGCAGCGATTGACTATGGTTGGCTGAAACCTTAAGTTACAAGGTGCCTTGAATTGGGATAGCTTTGAGTGTATCTATTTAAACTGATCAGGTATGGACATTAGCCCTATCTGGGTTTGGTAGACTATATTAACAGAAATGCTATTAGGTGTGGCTTCAATAACGACAATAATGCAACAATGCGACGAATAGCCTAATGCAGATAAGACTTGTATGTACATATAAAATCACTAGATTTAATAGTTGATTGCAAAAGCATGATAAATTCCAGTGGCAAGGCGCAAATGAAAATCTAGCTAAAAAGGAATCCAAACAATTAACTTGGACGACATGTAGACGGCAAGTGTTTAAACAGGCCAGCTTGTTCTATGATGCCAACATTAATCGGGTTATGAACATGATATCATAATCCCTCATTCTATCTGGTGATAAGATTCATCGTTATAAATACCAAAAAGGGCATAAATAAATAAACAATGCGCAAAAACACGAATGTGTACCCTACTTGCATTATACCGGAAGGTTTACGCTCAGCTGTTGTCAGCACGCGCTGTCACGCAGGAGCTCACGTCAAATTCAACATTAATCACCCGATTTCATGCTGTTACTAGAGTGCACGAGGGAGAGAAGAGGAGAGTGACTTTGGACTTGGCCGTGCTTGCGCTCACAGACATCACTGGACCAAAAATGGCCCCAGAATCAAAATGGAGCCTCGTGAAGCTGTGTGCCTCAGAAAATCTGTTTCATTTTAGTTTAGGAGAAACACCCCACAAACATGATCATGGATCCTTAATTTAGAAGGCTTAATTTATTTTGCGTGTCACATATTTCTGTTCTGTTTGCAAATGGTTGATAGGAAAAAGGGAGTGTCATTTTTTTGCTGTCACATTTAATTATATCCTTAAAATGAATGAAGCCAATTAATTCTTCAGATATGTTATTTCTTCAGCCGTTAATAATATTTGTATTTCACTTACAATAAGTCATAATCATCTGCAGAATATACAGCGATTTGACCTTTGTTTTTACTATATCGAAGGCATCAGTATGCGCATTTATCATCGAAGCATAATTACCAACACTTTTATATTGAATTTGCGAAGCCATTTATTTTTTAATAAGCACTTTATTTACGTCTAATGCAAGCATATTAAATAATTAACATCTGGATGTGTTATTTTGTAATTATATTAAAATATTGACATACTAATTCTATAAATGAAAGCTCTTGTTGCCCTGAAAACATTGAATTATTCATTGGTTTAAAAGACACATTTTTGGCTGGTTGCTTCCGTAAGTTTATACAGCGACGTTTGTGCCAATTATCTTTAATTTATTACCTTAATTGAATTTCTTCTCCAAAGATAGATTTTGGTGTGATCAGTTTACATTTTCCTTCAGAGTCAAGGCGCAACGTGAGATATCAAGCCTCCAGCATCAGCAGAATTCTCTCTCTCTCTTTCCCTCTCTCTCTCGCTCTCTCTTTCTTTCTCTCTCTCTTTCCTCATTCTCTCTATTTTAGAGGAAGAAGACGGATCAGTTATATTTGGTGTCTATTTCAAACATGGTATCTGTGTAAGCAGATATGTGGGTGTATATTGGTGGAAAGTCAATGCATTTTTTTAGTTTTCACAAAAAATATGTAGACCTTTTATTAATAGTTTAAATGATATTATTAAGATACTGTATAGGCCTGAAGGACAACATTGCACGTAAACACCAGTTTCATATTTTTACACCATTTGATACATTGCATGGGGAAATTCAATAGGCTACAAATATTATGGATGTGTACTTCTGCAAATTTATTTTAGAAAATTAAAATGTGTTAAATATCAGTGTTAGTAGATCGAAATTAATATATGAACTAAGGTTTGAAAGAAAATAATGTCAATTAGCCTTCATCATGAATACTATAATCCTAATATTCATTGGCGATGATGGCCTATAGTAGTATAAGCCTACACCATAGTATAATATAGGCCTACTGAGATAGCCTATGTCATCCTAACAAAATAACGCTCAGGAGTGTGTTTGTGTGTACATGTGTGTGGACGCGCGCACTTGAGTACCTCTTTACACATGCATCGGTCGGTGACACGAAAATATTGATTACTGAGAGTTGCAATCAACTATGATTTTCATTTTTCGAAATTCACGCACGCACAGATAGAAATACTAAGCAATATAAAGCATGCCGTGCTACGTGATTTATAACGCCCAATATACCACCCCATGATTAGTTAGCTAAGCTAAGCTAAGCTATAGGCCACTTTAACAGTATTACCGATGCTAAAAATACGAGTCGACCAAATACTACAGCAGCTACATGCGCCATAAACAGCAGTCCACCTCTCTGACCTCATAAAGTGGAAAAATGTCCTAATAGTGGTCTAGGGGCATTCGGTTTGACTAACTATGTTTTTCCTCCTTAGACTCCACCGACCCGGAAGTTCTCTGATCTGAATGTACAGATGCTTTGGTTGGCCTGTAGGAGTGTATGCGCGCGCGTGTGTGTGTTTGTGTGTGTGTGTGTGTGTGTGACTGGGCTGAGGGCGCGCGCGCCTCGATTTTTTCCGTACGCAGCTCGCTCTCTCTAAATGCCATCGGCGCTTCGATCTCCATGTCACTCTTTCCTCACATCTGCAGCCGATCAGAAAAAACGACCGCGAACCTCTATTCCACAGGTCAGTAAATATTTAGATTTCTATAAAGCAAGTCTGTCTGTCTGGCTGTCCTTCAGCGAAGAAAACAAAGTATAGCTCTTAAAGGTACATACTGGTCCCTTCCAGCCTGCCTCTGTGTATTGTGTCCAACCAGGCGTATGTCCAGAAATGAATTGATGAGCAAGTTTGAGCCATTGCTTTAAAAATGATTTTCGAATTTAGCGTTTTTGTAGAGCATCTTTAGGAAAAAAAGGCACACATGCTTTTTGTTTAGTGAGTTGCAGAGACCGGTTAAACAGCTCCGTTTTCTCAACATGTGTAGAGCTTTTCTGCATGTCTGTCAAACAGAAATGTGGTTAAAAAGACACACATGCGACGCCATTGTTGCCTCTTATGTTTGTACTGTAGCCTATATGTGTTTGGCTGCGTTTGTGACAGGCATTATGCTGGGGGACATTCAGTCTAAAGTAGTTTTCGAAAATAAATATATATATACTGTAAATAGGCTATAGGTGGTCTTCAATAATCGTTTTAATAAATAGTTCCTTTTTTCGTTTTTCACTGCTTCAACGTTTCCAAATTGCTTTGGAATTTATTGCAGTTAACGCATTAGATTCTGAGAATATTTTACCTACCTCACGCCTCCCGAAATACGGAAGATGAAGGATTTTAATGATCTATTACCACCTGAGTTGGTGGCAGGCAGAATCCCTTAACCCATGAAATTGATCTGATTACCTCGCCAATGGGTCATAAAAGAAAGGAGTTGGATTTGCTGACGCTGCATTCCCCCTTTTCCCATCACGTCTGTGGTCGATATGGCTTGATTTGGAGAGGAGCTGTTACATAGAATGAATAGGATACGAAATTAAGGGCATCACAGTCGCGCTATCATGGGCAGAGCTCGAGCGGTTATTTACATGCGGAGAACAGAACGGGCTGGGAAATCGCGCGCCGTTCTATTGATTTATGCTGAATGCTTCCCCAACAGCTGTGTTTTGGAGATAGGGAGGCTGGCCACTCACATAATCACGAGGTGGGTTACCTTTTAAGTAAGGATGCAATCTGCCTCCAATCTTCAAATCAGGCCACGACAGAGATGTGCAGCACACTGAGCGTGGCTTGAAATGTTGATATGTCGAAGGTCTTTGTTTGTGTGTTTATGAAGTTCTCAAATGATGTTAGCTACCTGGCGGACTATCAGCGTTGGGGATTTATGTAGACTAGTTTTATCTGTATGCTAATTAGCAATAACACCGTGTTATGTAAAAATTAGTAAATAAATGCACCAACTGTCAATGGAATTTTTGGTAAAATACTCCCTAAGAGAACTACATTTTATGGTGTTTTAAAGCAGAGGAACCGAAAACAGTAGCATCCAAATGGAGGCGGTGTGGGCCTGGCGATGCGGCGGTTAAGAGAGAGAAGGTGAATAGCGATCACACGGATAAGCATCCCTCTCACTTAGTTGACAGAGTACCTTCATCTCTTTTTCTTGTCATTGAAGCTAAAGCATTACCGAAAACATCATCTGTACTCGAGGTACAATGTTCCAAAATCTTTTCTCATTTGAATCATTCTAAGAAATATACCACATTTTTCAAGTTTCATTCACACCGAGAATAATTTCACGCCCTCGTTTTGGTTCTAAGAATCTGAACTGGTTCACATAGTTAATTGAGTACAACAAGAAGCGTTGTTCTTGAAAAGATCAGAGAATATTGTGGCATTAGTCATTTTATACATGTGGCCTATATTTATAGGCTATATTTCACATGCCCCAACTCGACGTCTCAAATTAAGGCATGCATGATATCGTTTTGAATTATTTGAAAATGCCTGTCTTCGGGTGTAATTTTTTCTCTATTTCAGCGTATATCAAAATCATTGTTATTATTATTATTATTAATACATGTAATAAATAGTTGTTCGTTTATTTCATTTAAATGATCCTGTAACACACATGGAAGTCCGAATGCGTTTCTCTCTCCCTCGCTTTTTTATTTTATTTTCCTCCGTCTTCATCAAGATAATAATAATGTATTCCAGTGGTGACTGGAGTGAAGTAGGTCCAGCGCGTAGAGAGAGTGCCGCGTGCTGCCCGCTGCCCAAGGTGGTTTCCTCTGGTTCACCCTGGATCCGCGCCTCGCGGCTGTTTGGACAGCTTTACCTGCTACATTAGAATGAAACTGTAAAACCTAAACCCATCAATAGTCTCCTAAGCCAAATCCCGGCACTTTAATTAAATGGTATTTGTGGGCCTTCCTGGTTTTTAATTTGCCCCAAAACTGGGTTACAGCGCAAGAGCGTCAGGGAAGCTTGCTTTAGAATGTGCTCCCTGTTTTAATGATGATGCTTCATTGGTTGGACACACATATGATCAACCTCAAAAAATATTTAGAAAGTAATAGATACAATTTATAGTAATTATTTGAATAGCTTATATGGTATTATCAATATGCATATTATTATTATTATTAGTAAATATATTTGTAGTTAGCCTATGGGAGGCAAAATGTGGACACTGTAAACAAAGAGATGCTATCATCACTCTGACAATGAAATAATCCGGTGGTGTCTTAAATTCTCACCCTCGGTGAAATCTTCTGATTTTAATCAGTGTTCCCTGACATAATCACTCACAAATGATCTCCCCAATCTTCTTCTGTGCCCGCCACCAGGCAACATTTATGAATCAGACGCAGTGTAGTAGACTAGACATCTGCTTTTTATTTGGTTTGTTTTGGTTATTTTATCACGCACGCGCACACATACACACACGCACACGTACACACACACACACACACACACACACACACACACACACACACACACACACACACACACACACACACACACACACACACACACACACACACACACACACACACACCACAGGGCCCCCCTTCTGTTGTGACAGTGGTGGGGATTACAAATGACAACTTTTAAAGGGGACCCGTTTTTATTCCACTCTCCTTCCCTCTTGACACTGAAGCTTGGCGAATCACGTCTTGGGAGAGGTTCCATGTCCCACTCTGTAAGCTTCCAGTCATCCAGACAAGAAACAAAAAAACATGATCAGGATTTTTACATTTACTGTCATGTGTTGCCTCGGAGCACCTATAACGCATAGCCTACTTGGTGGATAATGGAGCGCGATACTTTTCAAGAGGATAATTACACGAGTCCGTTGACAGCTCGACAATGGCGGTGAGATTGTTCGATCTGAGGCGGTACAGCAGTTTCCATACAGGTTCAGTCTCAGGTTCGCTTGAGTGAGACATGCTCTCAGGGTATCATGGAGATTTGGTGCTTTGCCAAATCAGCAATATTTCTGTTTCTCACACATTAACCCCGTACACCCGACTGAGAACGGCCTTGGTAAAATGCACAACCTTCAAAAGACTAAAAGGCCATCTACGAATATCACATATGTAGCTACCCTATTCTGTAAAATAGGCCTACCTCATTGCATAAGATGGATGTGGCAGTTATTGTTGTGGTCATGCTCTGAATATCAAATGGTCCCATGGAGACCCTGACAAAATGCATTTCATATATCCATTTCCTTCGTGTCAGTTTGCATTCGTGATAGTGCACTTTGGAAAATGATATGGTATCAATTTTTATGGGAATGCAAGGCTATTAATAAAATCTGCCTTTTCTCCCCTTGTAATGTTTGTATGCATACAACTCACCATACGATGTCTTAATGATTTTAATTCGCAGTGAACGCCCAGCATACCTGGTTATAGAATTGTGCCATTAAATAATTTGAATTTTACTCACTGGAAAAGGGCGCGCGCATTTCCTCTCCAGAACAGCCTGCGCGCTCTGCTCTGCTCGCTGAGAGGGTTCATTTCCTGGAGGTGACGTCACGTCCAGTGGCGTCGTAGAGGCTGCCTGTGTCAGTGCTTTGCGCAGCACCAGAAAGAACATCCCCCTATTCTACAATGATGCTGCCAATCGGAGAGTATGGGATAGCCAAACTGGGAATTAGATACAAAATACCTCCCCACGGGGCAGCCCACCCCTCCCACCTATTACTGTGCAATCAAGTGGAACAAGGCGAGAGTACACTGCAGCATTCATACCTGACATTGGCATATGGAATAATTAGATGATCTGGCCTATGGTGTCAATATGAATATATTTAATTGGTCAATTCAAGATCATACACTATAGAACGCATGAATGACTTGGTATTGTAAAAAAAAATGAGCTGCATCAAGTTACATTTAATGCAGTCTTTTTGAATGAATAATGACATGTCAGGGCATTTGCTGCTTGTCTATCTGTGTGTTGGGGGAGAGACTAGAGGTCGAATACTCTGGGAGAATACTCTCTCTCTCGCTCAGTCTGTTTAAGCCAGCTGAGGAGTCAGGCAGTAATGCAGTGGAGTGTTTTCAGACTGCAGTTCAGCCACTCTGGCGTCCTAGCCCGCCCCTGCTCTGTGAAGCGAGGAAATCAGTCCAAATTGGGGAGTTAAATCGTAGCCTGCCATTATAATAACGCGCCTGTCACCGCGAGAGGACGCACTGTCACAATTTTAAGAAAATGGGCGTCCAACAACCTGCCAGGCTGCCACTGGTCCCTCGTTATTGAGCAACAGGCTTCACGTCTCTTTCTATTTATATATTTTGTTCATGACAAGCCCGGAAATATTATTGTGGCCAGCAGGATTCATTGATACAGATACTGCATTAAAAAGCAGTCTACTTTAGAATAGAAAATAATAGAATGTAATTCAACTGATGTGTTGTTTTTCATGAAGTCTTCATGAGATGTGCATTTAAGATGTTCATATTTACATATTTAGTATAGTCTATATATCCATATTTTGTTATAAAAAAGAACTTTATTATGGGTTATAATTGAGTTATAATGAACAATATATTGTGTATAATGGGCATGAAGGCGTTTGTGTACCGGTATTTGCTTTAAAAAAATATATAATCTGTACATGAAAATAAATGTATTTACTATTGGTGAGACTCTTGCAGGGTCTGTGAAAGAAAAATCCTTTCAGCAGTTCTTGGTCATCTCTCCTGGCCCACTATATTCAATTAGGGCTAGCAGGGCAGGCCCCTCCCCCACTGATGACACTGACAGACCCTCCTTAAGTTGCGTCGCGCCACAGCTGTCTGCAAGCATTGAGCTGCCTGGCGCCATCCTGAAAGAATGCCTTCACTGTAAAAAAAAAAAAACAGAGAAAGAGCGAGAGAGAGAGAGAGAGAGACATACAAACACTGGGACGGAGAGAGTTCAGAAAGAGCTATAGAGAGTGAGTGAGAGCTAGAGAGAGAGAGAGCGAGAGAGAGAGAGAGAGAGAGAGAGAGAGAGAGGGAAGCGAAGTAAGTGGAGAGGGTTGCCGCTGCGCACAAACAGAGATTTGATCTGTGAGTTCGGTGCTAGTCAGTTTGCACTAAGCCACCTACTGCAAACAAGGCTGCGTCTAAACATATACCTCTACAACTTGTTGAATCGGCTTAATAATATAGAAACTTTGTCAGGGAAAAGTTTAGGAACTTTTGAGTGGGACTGGATACGACCTTGGACTTATTCATGACAACATTCAAGTGAAACATTATTTTTTGATGTATGTTTTGAACAATTTTGTTTTATTTATTATACCGGCATATTCACGTTAATGTGAATCCCTGCCAAATAATCGCATTTGAATAGACTGAAAATAACATCTACATAGGGGGAACAACTTATTTTTTAAATACATTTTTACTTTTCATTTCCAGGTGAACGAAGGTAACGAAGAACTGTGGATTAAACAAAGCAGGAATTCGGACAGATTTTTTCTTACTTGACTTGAATCGGTTCACTCCGGTGTATATGAACGTTTGCTAAAAAGCTATGGAAGTATCCGCGGACCAACCCAGATGGATGAGCCATCACCACCCATCGGTGCTAAACGAACAGCATCCCGGCTCGCATCACCCGGGCCTCGGCCACTCGTACATGGACCCCTCGCAGTATCCCCTTGCCGACGATGTGGATGTACTGTTTAATATCGACTCACAGGGCAACCACGTATCTCCATACTATGGGAACTCAGTCAGAGCCGTCCAGAGGTACCCACCTCCTCCACATAGTAAGTACTGCTTCATTACGCGTCGTTTTAGGCTACTATTGAATTGTTTAAATTTGGCATGGTCATATTTAACTCAGATAGAGCTAACATAAGAACAATTCGTCTTTAGATGGTGTCCATTTTAAAATGTCTGAACCGAAGTATTTGTCTAATGGGTTTTAGCCTCAGCGGATCCGGATCATTTAAAAATGCGAGAGCCATATGAAACCATGCAGTCCTCTGTTATGTGTGACTTACCTCTCTGGTGGTTTACCTTTGGTTTCATATGTTTCCAGTTGTGAGTATAGGTATTTGTTTTAACAGTGAGTAAGACCACTCTGTTTCATTGTTCTAATTCTATGTTCAGTGCGATTTTAGCACAGTGAAATCAGATGTAAGAAGGGAAGGTGGTCCCTATCAGTCGACCAATTTGAAATCAAGGACACGTTTAAATCAAATAAATTAACGCGAATTACAAATGCACAGCATGTTACTATTGTCAAATATGACATGTATGTTTGTATCATGGTTAAATTCAAATATATTACCAAACGAATGAATGTGTAGACCTACGGACAGAGAGAATTTGGAAGGCCCCATGAGATATATTTTGTCATTTCAGACTATCATACTTCACCACACAACCGTGTCCATTTTATGGCAGGTAAACTATGAGTTATCATTTAATTATAGATATTCTTGGAGAGAAAATAACTGCGGAAGAGCAATTGGTTTAATTTATTGACATGACTTCCTGAACGGAATAGTGAATCATGAGCCGGTTTCTGTAGCGATGCTTCCTATGCTAAAACACCACTGTTCCAACCCTCTGCACTGAGACTGGCGTGCTACTCACACTGCTGCTCTGACACAATCATTCAGGCCCTGGCTTTCGGCTAGACCAACAAAAATTAAGCAGGCTGGAGTCAAGAGGGACAATTTGGGTCAGAGCATGTGTTGTCAGTTGTGTAGGCCTGGTGTGCACTTTTATCTTGTGTCCCCGAAGAGAAATCGTGGGTGATGTTTTACTAAAATGGCGTATGTTTAAAAAAAAAACGTGTTCCATAATCGATTTATAGGCTTTCTTAATTATATAATCAAAAGTCTAAGTCATTGTAGTTGCAGTTTCTCCACTGGTAAAAGCACATCTGAATTCACTCATATAAATATCAAACGAACAAGACCTTGTCATATTTATAACGTTTTGTTTCAATAGAAAGTGTGGCCAAACTTTTTTAATTGACAGTGACTGAGGTGCACCTTTAATTTGTAACGAAGTGATATTATTTGTGTAATTTTCATAGCAGGCCTAGACCTACATGGCGATGTCAAACTTAAACCAGCATACATGTGAGATATTGTTGTTTAAAGTCAACACAATTATCATAAGGGAAAGTGATCAAATCGTGAGAGTAGGCTAATTGAATGTAGGCCTATTGTAATTTTCTTCACCGAGAAAAATACTGACAGGGTGTATCATCCTATTTTCTATTACAGGTAGTCAGGTGTGTCGCCCCTCTCTGCTGCACGGCTCTCTGCCGTGGCTGGACGGAAGCAAAGCGATGCAGCACCACAGCACTTCCCCGTGGAACCTGAGTCCTTTCCAGAAGAGCTCACTGCACCACGGTTCCCCGGCAGGTCTCTCTGTCTACCCTTCGGCGTCCTCCTCCTCCCTGTCCGGGGGCCACTCCAGCCCGCACCTCTTCACCTTTCCCCCCACTCCTCCGAAAGACGTGTCCCCGGACCCAGGCATCTCCACTCCGGGCTCAAGCAGCAACAGTCGCCAACAGGAGGAGAAAGAGTGCATAAAGTACCAGGTGTCCCTGGCCGAGAGCATGAAACTGGAGTCTCACAGCCGGAGCATGGCATCAATTGGAGCGCAATCATCCGCCCACCATCATCACCCCATCGCCACATACCCATCCTATGTCCCCGAATACGGCCCAGGCCTCTTCCCGCCAAGTAGCCTGATAGGTGGGTCATCTTCTAGTTATGGTTCCAAAACAAGACCAAAAACAAGGTCATGTTCAGGTAGGCGTGCATTTTATTATATTACCATTTGATTTCACCTTAGAATTGATGACATTGATGACATCCAGGTGTAATCCCAATGTGCCCGTTTCAGAATCAGGACCTATTTTCGTTCTCCACACACAAAAAAAACTGTAGCTTTGAGTGACAGCCAAGGCCTATCTCCAGGCCTTACGGGCCCATAGAAAGTCAAATGTGTCTCAAATGGACTCATGCACAAGATTCGTTTGAGGGAAAATACAATAGCAGGGCCAAGGAAAGCACGTGGCGGTAATAATAATACAAATGAATAATAATAGCAATAACAACAACAATAATAATAACAATAATAATACATTCTAAATAATAATAAACAAATATTGCATGGATAATCGGTGTTTCTATCTCTACATCAATTTGACTGAGTAACAATTTTAATTGGGGACGTTATAACGTTTCTATATGTTATTAGGCTACACAAACATGTTTAATCGCATTCAATCAGCACCATGATTTGTTAAAACACATTGCTCAGAATAGAAAACGAATTCAAAGCGCATTTGCCCACACAAGATTGAACGATTTTCCACTTTCCAAAGCAAAGGAATTTAGTCCAGTGAATGATTAAACAGCTTTAGTGCCCTTAAATCAGATGAGTTCAGAATAGTTTTAAGCTGTGTATAGACCTAAACCATATCCGTTTTCAGTTGTTCTATGTTTCACAGAGAGAACGAGAGAGAGGCTAAATCTGTGACCGCGGCCTCCGTGCCTGCATGGTTGTCTCGCTCCCGTTTAGATAATCCCATTACTGTCAGACTGGTGCACGCGACAGTTGCATTGTTTACGCAGAGCCAGTAATAATTTTGATAGAGTCCGGATGCGGGGCTGCATTGAGAGGGGGTAATCACGAATGAGCACTCTCGGTGGCAGAGGGGCACGACTGGCGAGGCGGAATGTTATCCAACAAGTGGGGGTAATTAAAAAAAAAAAGGTTATTCAGGCACCGCTCGAAACCAGTTAACTGTAATGAGATTAATATCAGTGCCACATAGCATTAGGAGAAATATAGAAAACAGTGGATTAGACGATGCATATCATCAGGCTTATTCAATGCTGAATAATATTAACTTATTACTACAAAAAAATAAATCATTTTAATTTGAGGATAAAGTATGTGTGTGCTGTAATGTGCGTAAAGATACATCCTCTAAAATGAATCTTAAATAGGTTATCTATTAATGAGGTCATATAATGGAATGTGTCTACATTGCAAACCTGCAGTTGAAAAGAAGTCATTGAGAAAGGTCGACTCTGTGGTCTTCTAAACATAAACCCCGGAACACGCCTTGCGCAATACAAAATCCGGTAGTAGCCTATTTCTTAGAGCCCTATTGTGGAGTGGATACATTTGTTTAGCTGTGTTAGCCAGTCTCCTCTATAAAACCACTATTGATTTACAACATCCTCCGTGTCTGCTGAGGTCTCTGGAATGTCTATCACATCTAACAAGGCAGAACCAGAAGTGACGCGTATCAGTCTCTGAAGAAGTGGAGCGGTTTTTGCAGTCATAAGGGGAAGTGCGGGTGGGTAGAGGCAGTAAAGGCACCTCACGGTGCAAGGCCTCCTCTCTATACGCGTCTATGCTTTCAAATAATCCTGCCGCGACGCTCGGTTGTTTCAGTTTCAGTGGTGAGGCCGCATAGGCCTGGGGATCAGGAGACCCCCTTAATGAAACAGTTAACGCGCCTCTCACCTGTCGGTGTCACTAGAGAAGTGCCAGTCAAACCCAAATGCTGGTTTGGAAAGACAGTGGTCATTCCATTCAAATAAACAGACCTAAATATGAATGAATTCGCCTATTTTACAATAACATATTATTATTATTATTACTTTACACCACTGTGAAATGAGGGGTTGTGTGTGTGGGAGAAAGAAGAGGGCACATTCTAATCACAAAAACATGACTGAGCCATAGATTATGCACGCCCTTTTCTAAAGATAGCCTATCAGTTTGAATGAATATATTATGCATTTGATGAAATGATGTGTGACCTCATTGTGACAGTAATCGACCATAACAGACTTTATTCAATGATAGTCAGATGTTTGTATGATGTCATTGTATGAGGTAACTTTCGGAACACTATGAATTGGAAGAGGCTTACTAACTCCAGGGTCAAATGTTGGTATCAGTTGTAGCCTAATAGAGGCTGGGCTTTTTTGCACTTTGAATATTCAATGCATTGTTATAGTATTATTATTATTATTGTTATTATTAATAGTAGTAGTAGTAGTAGTAGCAGTTGTAGTAGTAGTATTATTATTAGTAGCAGTTGTATTATTATTATTATTATTAGTAGTAGTAATAGCAGTTATTATTATTATTATTAGTAGAAGTAGTAGTAGTAGCAGTTGTATTATTATTATTATTAGTAGTAGTAGCAGTTATTATTATTATTATTATTAGTAGTAGTAGAAGTATTAGTAGTAGCAGTAGTAGTAGTAGTAGTAGCAGTTGTGTTATTATTATTATTATTAGTAGTAGTAGCAGTAGTAGTAGTATTATTAGTAGTATGCCTAGTAGTATAATTTGTATTATTTGTATTATTATTACTGTGTAATATGAATGTTATGCTACTATTATAATGAATTATTTTGTGTGATGACATTTTCTACGATGTTTATAACAACCTTTCTCCCTCTTGACCTGAGGGACCAAGTGTTTCAGATGTGAGATGCTATGTTTAGTTTAAAAGGGGCGAACTGATCTCGGCGCTCTCTCCATGTTGTGTATCGTTTCTGCTTTCAGAAGGTAGAGAGTGCGTTAACTGTGGAGCTACGTCGACCCCGCTCTGGAGGCGGGATGGCACTGGTCACTATTTGTGTAACGCCTGCGGACTCTATCACAAGATGAACGGGCAGAATCGGCCCCTCATCAAACCCAAGCGACGACTGGTATGTCCCTGCCACTTTGTATTGATGACACTTCCGTCTTTCTCTCTTTCTCTACCCAGGAAGAAGTGTTAGCTGCAGGAAATTGACTCGCCAAGTGCAGGTCTCGAATTCTTTTAGATATACAGTAATAGCAAACTGCAGATTTATTATTACTATTGTTATGCATTTTTTAAATGATTTGCTTCATCAATTATTATTTTTCCGCTTCAATTGCCCTACTGTTTGATATTTCTTAGAGGAAAAAAAATAGGAGAAAATATATTCCTCTTATTCTGCATTGAGGCAAATCGAAAAATATTCCATCCAATTCCTCACTGCCCGCATAGGAATAATATCTGCAGTTGACATACTGTAAATGGCATACTTAGAATTGGACGTTTATATGGTTTAGATGAGAGATGTAGGCTACCATGCACCCTGCAGTATTTGGAGAGGAACCCCCTAAACTTTTTAACACCAGAAAGCTGAGTACTATAGAGCAGTTCCCCTACCTCCCTGCATGGTTAGATAAAGGGGGAAACTTTCTAGGCAGGGGACGCCTCGCGTGGACTGCTCTTTTAGCAGCCAGCCAGCTTCTGCTCTAGCCTATATCACCCCCTCTCTCTCTAATGTGAAAACCCGACTTCCCAGGAAAAAGCTGCCGGATATCTGAGCAGCGCAGATAAGTCGCTTTTAACAACATAGCCCGCTTCCGCAGTCTAAACATGAAGGGGACCGGGGACCGAATCAGCGCAAGGAGCGGCCCAGGGCACGCAGGAGTCACGACTCTAGATTGTTCTTCTCAGAACTCAGGGAATCTCTGCAGAATGTTCAAATACTGAGTGAAAATAGTAAGAAAAGGAAAAGAGAGCTGGAAGTCTGAAGAAGAAGTCTGGCAGGAGATGGATACAGTGAGCTCCATTTTCCAGTACACAGTAACTTTATTTTCGCGTTAATGGAACTCAAGATTGGTGTGCAAAGCAATTACACTATTTAAGTCACGCATGAACATGGGTTATTAGGCCACCAGATGTAGATCATTGGAAACTCCCGAAAGATAGTGTAGTGCCTTTTGTTTAGCCCATTCGGTGTTAACGGGTACTGTGTCCTATTCGGTCATCTCGTCTATCGATTGGTTTTATAGATTATAACATCAATGTCAGGCCGGTCAGCTAACTGGCGTCTGAGGCAGGCATTTCAATCCATGGGAATGTAGAGTCCTCTCCCCATGCAAGTCGAAACGTATCTTGAATGTAAATCAGCGCATTAGCTCTTCCCAGTTAAAAAAAACTATTTTCTGTTATTGGCTAATATGCCTATATGGTATGTCAATGTGGACGGTATGGCGATATTCAAGCTTATATGGCGATATTCAAGCTTACCATCTTCATCCACAAGCATATCATTTTGTCCATTTTATTCATTAGCCATGTTATATTGTGAAACCCCCTTGACAGCTCAACATGATTAGCTATGTAAAAACAACAGAATAATGATTGTTTGATCTTGCAATGCACTCATTGATGATTTAACATATAATTTCCCTCCCATGGGAGGCTGGAGATTTGTTTTAAAAATACATCATTCTGTCCGCCATCATGCTCTCACCGTATAACTAATTGTAGTTTATTTGTATAACATGTTGAGTTCCATATTTAAACACGAGGAGCATACACTATCTTACTGTTACTTAAGCACTTAGTCGCTTTAACGGGGGAATGTAATCAGATTTAATAGGTCCCATTTCATGCCACTGCTTTTATGTCGTCTGTAAATATTTACTCTTGAGAGAGCATGTGCGCATGATGCTATTTTTAGCCTCGAGTCAAAGCAGCGCTGTTTTGGGATTTTGTCTTTATTTTAAAACTATTTGCCAAAAGTTGGATAGACAGAGCTTTGCAGAAAGCTATATGTTAGTAATGTATTATAAATGCAACATTTGGTTTGATAGCCTAGGAAAAGGCCTTATGACTGATATGCATGTTTTTTGTATCTCCTTTTCGCCAGTCTGCAGCAAGACGCGCAGGAACATCATGTGCAAACTGTCAAACGAGCACGACAACACTGTGGCGAAGAAACGCCAACGGGGACCCCGTGTGTAACGCTTGCGGTCTATACTACAAACTGCACAATGTAAGCAAAACAACAGCCTTTACCTTATAGTAAGATATCTACTAATTTATCTAAGCATGTGTCGTCTTTCATATTCTTTCTTTTCTTCCTCGCATTTGTTTATTTCTTTTCATTTATTCTCTCCTCCCTTCTTTTTTTTCTGTACATTCAAAGCTTATTTGCGATTTTTTTTTTCGATAGTTCTTGAGATATTTATCGCAGTCGTCCCTATTGAGAATTGTGGGGGCACAAGCGATAATACATATAATTCATGTGATTTATTCGCAGCAAGTCACATGTACGAATCAAAATATATGAGAGAGACGAATTAAGCCCCGTGCGTACAGCTTGGTTTTTGAATATTAAATAAGAGCTTAATTAAAATTCGATTAATTTTCAGACCTATCTTATTTCAGGGCTTTTGGTTACATCCGCGCCAGGGACTTGGAGTCCCCCTCTGACCACCAATCCGCCTGATTCGTTTTGGGGCGTGCTGTTTACTGTCTCACCACATCATTTCACTTCCTCAATCTGAGGACCCCCAGGACCAGTTATTTCTCTCTCTCTCTCTCTCTCTCTCTCTCTCTCTCTCTCTCTCTCTCTCTCTCTCTCTCTCTCTCTCTCTCTCTCTCTCTCTCTCTCTCTCTATCCCTCTCATACACACTGTACCAAGAATGAGAGCTGCTGCCTAATTCAACTAGCGAAACATATTATTGTTATAATATTTGACTTATAGCCTAATCAACCTTCATCTGAGAGAGCTTGCCCCAGAGTTTGTCTGATAAGGTATCCCTTATCCTCGCACGAAGGGGGACGTCTATAGCCTATCCCACTACACTTCCTCCCTTGTCACGCAAGTGCTCCCTGTGAAATAGTTTCCCTATGTTGGTTTTGGCAGATTCTTTAAGACTGAAGAAAACTCTTTTTTTCTCAGGTTATCAGGGAGAAAAATAATATTTTCCAGTTACATATTATATATTTTGAACTGACCCGACCTCAGCTTAATTGCAAAATTAGTTTGTTTTGGTGAATTCAGAATTCTGTTGGGGCCTGCTCAATTTGAAACAAATTCCACATTTTACATGGAACATTATATGAAGCCTCTCTCCCCTCGTGCACAATGACTCCTAACCTGCAATGTGGCCACAGTGGCTGCACGTGACAGCAACCTAACGCTAACCTCAGAGACCTTGATAGCCTTTCAAGTTTGATAACGCTGTAGGCTACAGTAAACGTGTATGGACATATTTATTGGATGCTTGTGAAAAAACAGTTGCCACAAAGATGTGACAGACAGTGTTGACACCCAAATCAGTTTTTTTTTCTCCTTGACAATGTGAAACAATGTTCCTCAACATTCACTGATGTGTGAGTCAGGGTGTTTGCAGTGCGGTCAACCCAAGACCATTGCATAAGGTTTGTGGTTGTTTTCAGGTTACTATAGGTGTGGGGAGAGGATATGAGGTTAGGTATTGAATGCTCTGTGGTGGTCACTGAGTAAAGCTCTGTTGTGTTTTGTTTGATGCAATGGGGCGGAGGCCCAGGCTTCCTATGTGAGATGCATGGCATACATGTGAGTATCAAAGAGCACAGCCTGCCCGGTCAGCTTTAGTTGGGCGAACTGCATTTCAACGTCTAGCTAGCAGCTAGAAACACAGAGAAGCCCTTCTCTTTTACCCTACGTCGTGTAGAGACAGTGAAACCACATCGCTCAGGGGCCGTAGCTCTTTGCCCTTTGCTTATCATCTGGGCCACTCTGTGCTAAAATATAGTCAGCGAAAAATGCCAGTAACGTCTCAGAGAAAGTGTCAGAAGTGAGGCGGTGAAATCCCTGTTCCCATTTCTCAGGGAAGCGGTCCTACCGATCAGGCAGTCAGCCGGCCTCATCCACCTCTCCTTCGTAATCCTGTCCTGAGCTGGAATTCCATCATCCGGCTCTCATTCCCAGCTAAAACCTGTGCAGGAATATGGCAGCTCGGGCCATTTTGGCCGGCAGATGCCCATGCAGATGGAGGGTTGAGGGTAGAGAGACGGACTTGGCCGGCGCTGGTATTCGTCATGGCCATGTCGGCTGGTTAGGACGGTGGTTGCCAGGCTCTCTTTCTCGCTCTGTCTCACTTTCCCACTCTCTCTCATTCCATCTTTCCAACTCTCTCTCTGTCTTTCCCTCTGTCTCCCTCTCCCTGGCATGGCAGTAGTCTAAGATCCAGCCCAGCTTAAGGGAATCAGCGTTTAAATCCAGCCAAACGCGGACTCACCCTGACACACACACACACACACACACACACACACACACACACACACACACACACACACACACACACACACACACACACACACACACACACACACACACACACACACACACACACACACACACACACACACACACACACACTACTCCCCCCCACCCCCTACCGCTAACAGTGAGACAGACACATTTATTCTATAATGGGACTCCATTACATATCTCAGTGTCCCCCAAATCCTGAGCTCGAAACCTATTTGTGTCGCCCCTCTCCAATTTTCTTGTTTTGTTTTGTTTTTTGTTTGTTTGTCCAAATGCATTGACACAATTCGAATGCGCTTTACAAGATACGACTGATAAACAGAGCTCAAGGCTTGGATTTGATTTAGTTTCTTTGTTTGTCAGTGTTTTTTCGCTTCATCAAAGTCCATCAAAAAGCATGAACGCTGCTCTTTGATATCTTGGCTCAGTTCTACACTGACTCATATTGCTATTTCTGCTCCTTCAACTTAAGTAACTCCTTGACGTCACTTACCTATGAAATATGAATATTGAATAACTTGCTTGTTTTAACCCTGGTGCATTAACCCCACATGTCCGCCCCCAGATCAACCGACCTCTCACCATGAAGAAGGAGGGCATTCAGACCAGGAACAGGAAGATGTCCAGCAAGTCGAAGAAGAGCAAAAAGTCCCACGACAGCATGGACGACTTCTCCAAGAGCCTGATGGAGAAGAGCAACTCGTTCAGCCCCGCCGCTCTGTCCCGCCACATGTCCTCCTTCCCCCCCTTCTCACACTCCGGCCACATGCTGTCCACCCCCACGCCCATGCACCCCTCCTCCTTCGCCCCTCACCCCCACTCCAGTATGGTCTCTGCCATGGGCTAGAAGACCCCAACGGTACCACCCACCTCCCAGAACCCCTCAATCAACAACCAACCCCCCCCCATCCTCTTACTCCCAGTTCTTTTCGCTTACCTGAATCCCAAGCTGAAAGACAACCAAACTGCTCTCTGCTACCCATAACCAACCGCTCTGCTCCATCACCAAGCCGCCTATGATCTGACCTCATTGTGAGGGAGACAGGCTCTATGGGTCCTTGCTTTTGTTCAGTTGTCTCTTTTTTAATCTTTATCAAGTGTATCTACTGCGATCCTCAAAGCCTGGCAGACTGACTTCACTGACTGTGGTTTTCCGACTCCTCGGAAGACCGTTGTTGTTCTCCGACCTGGGAGAAAAGATCCTGAAGCTTCACCCACTCACTGACTGTCCTCCCAGCTGATAACCCCCAATTCCGGAATCCCATTTGTGTTCAAACATGTTTCATGGGAAAAGCAAAGATTATTAACAATCATTACAAAAGCTACAACTTTTATGATGCCCCCCTCCCCTCCCCACCCTACTTCACACACCTGTATGACAGGACCCCCCCCCCCCCCCCCCCCCCCCCCCCCCCCACCACCCCTGAGCCGTGAGAAGAAGAGAGGAGATTAACTTTAAATATATTTGTACAAATTGTATGAAATACAGTACATTTAATGAAGACTTTTTAATTGAGTAAAATGCCCCTGGGCAGCTAACGACAGAAGGGTACGAGTCAAGGCAAGAAGAGACACTGCGGCTGGAGAGTAGAGGAAGAGAGGATGCCTCTGCTTCCTGGAGAGAGGGATGAGAGGGAGGAGAGGAAAGAACAGATAAAGGGACAGGCCTTCACTTTCACCTGCTGGAAAACATGTTTGATGCATTAAGCTTCTAGAGAGTCTATTGTTCTGACTGCAGGCGTCTCTTTTTTGGATGTGCTATAGGTCTCGGGCTGTTGGTTTGTGTTCACATGCTAGCACATACACACATATTCACACATCATACTTTCACATACACACACAAACACACATCATACTTTCACATACACACACAAACACACATCATACTTTCACATACACACACAAACACACACTGCCACATTGGATAACCTGAAAGACTTTCTTCCGGCCCACAGATTATATGCATTGTGAAAAAAGTTCCTGTATTTGTTATTTGTATGTATAATTCAGAGTACCAAAAATACGAAAGAAACAAAGATGTAGAATTATTTCTTTATGTTATGCAGACTGAATGGTTGTAAAAATTTAATAATAATCACTAGTGTAAAAAATGACTGATTTTTTGTTTGGTAATTATTATTATTTTCTTTGAAAAGAATAAACTAGTTTAATCTCTGTTGAAATGTTAGCCTGTGGTTGCGATACTTATTTTGTTCTCTGGTGCGGTGTCGTCGTGTGATGTTTGACACGTCGTCACCCCACCCAGACCTGTCTGGCCATTTTTACCCAGCATTCACAGCAGCAACTTACAACTCTTGTGGTGAAGGACAAACAGGAAGTGCAGAAATAAACAGTGGCACTGTGACTGTAGGAGGGCTCACATGCTGTTTTATGTCTAGACAGGCAGGCTAACTCTCACAGTCACTCTCACAATCACAACTGACCTGCACTTTAAATCTGGTCATAATGGAACTGAAAGCTTGGCAGAAATTTTCCTGTGGGAATCAGCTCGTTATTAGGAATTAGTCATGTTTCTGGAGAGAGCATGTGAAGTTAGAAGGTGCCTTCAGTATTCCATAGTTCTACAGTATGGAGCTGATTGGTGAGGGTGATTAGTTGTCTCAGACAAATTAAGGAATTCATTTAAATCAATCTGAGGAATTCAGTTCCTCATGTAAAATAAGAATTCTCAAATTCTTACATTGCACATTTGTCGTTTCTTAGCATCCATGTGCTTTTATGGAAGTCTACTAAATAATGTCAATATTGTCACAATCTTAAAAAGCTGGCGAATACCAGACACAGCCATGATACAGCAATAGAAAACACATCAATCACACAGAGTAAAACAATATATTTGGTTGGAACAACTATTTCAGTACGTTTTATCATCAACACACCATATCCATGTGTAGCCTACACAGCAACATCAGTAAGATTTTATTTTGTCACAAGCAATTCAGCTAGTCCACCGCATACTTGAAGGTGCTGAAGAGCAATAAATCATTTTCTCCCTTTCTTTTGAAAACGATGACTGTTTGAGTTTTGAATTGGAATATTGAAGAGGAACTCGGCGTCGGTTTCGAACGCAAAATTGACCGCATTGTGGCTGAAGTTCCTCAACATCCCTCTCCTTCCCCATCAAGTGTAAAGCATATTCATGTACGCATATTGATATACATAGAGTTATACCTACAGTGCCTCGGGGGTAAAAAGAAGACTACATTGATTGAGAAACAAGGAATTGAGAGTGCAGGAACCATGGTAACAAGTAGCCATCATCTCAACAGTGTTATTAGTGGATGCTACTGCTACTGTATTGACTTCAACCACACTGTAGTCTGCCAGAGGGACCGAGAGCTATGTGATTGAGGAAAAAAAGGATGTCAAAGTACTGGTTTAGGTACATGAAATAACCAGAGCAAAAACATGCCCTTATTCTTTAAACAGGGTCAATGGCCTACAAAATCATTATTTTCTTTATTTAAAAAAAGTATGAAAATCATATGATTTTTATCAAAGAGTACATTGGGGTCGATTTGAAGTTCAACGTTATTCAAACAGGACACCATCTGTTCTGTGTTTGGGCTCCTAAAACAGGCTTGAGCATCTTTCCAGCCAAGCTTGCTAGCATAATACTCCCTCAACTGGATTCCACTTCCCGCTATTTACTACTGAGTACAGTAGTCCTCGGTCACTGTCAAAATGTTCAAATAGCTTTGACAGCATAGTATTAGTATACATACAGTAATGATATATTGTCACACATATGCATTTCTTTCTGACTTGGAAGTGAAACAAAATAGCATCAATGGGATTAACACTTGTTATGTCATCCAGAGGTAGATCCTTTGAAACGCTACCCTGGATCAACTAATTTGTCTAAACCGACATATTATGCAAACAGATATACGCAGTGGCAATTCAGAGAATACAAGCACACGTTCCAGTCTCTACTCCAACTCCACCCCCTGTACTGCCCTTTTCTTTGACTCCACTTCAGCGAGGCCAAACAGAAGTCTACCAGCCATTGGCCACAATTTGTTTCTGAGCCACTGTGTCCAATCAGGAGATTTGCTCCTGTGTTTTAACAGCGAAATTGAAGGAGGGAATATAGGATGAGGATGGGAATTCTGTGTGTGTGTGTGTTTCTTTGTGTGTATATCTGTGTATTAAGGGGATTGAGGTGAACTCTTGGCCTGTGGCGGGACCCCAATCCCCCTTGACAACCTTTCACCTTGGCGCCGTGCTATGAGTGTCTGCCAAGGGTGACTGAAAGTCCACTGACAGACACAGGGTAGATAATATAAACAGATTTACTCCCACCCCTCTCCCCTCTCCTTCCTATTCTCCACTCTCTCCACTGATGGTTCTTCTGTCTAATAGGCCACAACTCTCCTTTTCCTCCCTCATTTATTCTCCTCCTCTCGCACTCGTTTATTACTCCCTTTAACTCTCTTCATCTTTCCTACTCATCTCTCTCTCTCTCTCTCTCTCTCTCTCTCTCTCTCTCTCTCTCTCTCTCTCTCTCTCTCTCTCTCTCTCTCTCTCTCTCTCTCTCTCTCTCTCTCGCTCTCTCTCGCTCTCTCTCGCTCTCTCTCTCTCTCTCTCTCTCTCTCTCTCTCTCTCTCTCTCTCTCTCTCTCTCTCTCTCTCTCTCTCCCTCTCTCTCTCTCTCTCTCTCTCTCTCTCTCTCTCTCTCTCTCTCTCTCTCTCTCTCTCTCTCTCTCTCTGTGCAGTTAGGGATGAGTTTCAGGTAGAGTAGGGATGGAGGCATATGTGTCATGGAAGGTGTTGATGTTCAGTAATGAGCTACTCTTAGGGATGAATCTGACCTATGTTGTGCCCCATGCCATGCTCCAGTGCTCTCCATCCAAGTGTGACCAAGTATGGGGTACACACAGGGTGAACCGGGGTCCACTGGAGGTCAGACGGAGCTCTGGGTGAGGTGTGTGTGTACTGAGTGAATGACTGAGTGAGTTAGTGTGTATGTGTGTGTGTGTACTGAGTGAATGACTGAGTGAGTTTAGTGTGTGTGTGTGTGTGTGTGTGTGTGTGTGTGTGTGTGTGTGTGTGTGTGTGTGTGTGTGTGTGTGTGTGTGTGTGTGTGTGTGTGTGTGTGTGTGTGTGTGTGTGTGTGTGTGTGTGTGTGTGTGTGTGTGTGTGTGTGTGTGTGTGTGTGTGTGTGTGTGTGTGTGTGTGTATTGAGTGACATTATATTCACACTAATTGGTGTCAGTGGTTCTAAACCTCTCTCTCATGTTTTTGTACTGTGGATATTGTGGTATAACTTGTTTTCAGTATAGGGGTTTTCTTTAGCAGTTTCAAATCATGCAGTAGGTATGTTTTTTTTATAGCCTACCTGCTTTTCATTTAGCCAAATGGTATGTGGTCTTGCCGTTATGCTATTGGTGTTTCAACTGTTGTTTTTCCATCAGGGCAAACCTTTAGCATCATTCTTCATTTCGACTCCATAATCACAGGAGGTTGGTGGCACCTTAATTGGGGAGGACGAGCTCGTGGTAATGGCTGGAGCAGAACTTGTGAAACGGTATCAAATACATCAGACACATTGTTTCCAGGTGTTTGATGCCATTCCATTTGCATTATGGAGATAAAAATTGTCTGACTAGTGCCTACATGTCTGCATGAACTTTATAACAACCAAGTGATCAAAGGTCATGAAGTTTCTACTGCAGTCGACTTTTCTACAGTTGTTCCTCACCAGCTGCAACTTGCAGCCATTGCCTGCATTGTAGACTATACAGTGGATAAGCACAAATGAACGTGATATTTGAGGCTCTCTCTCCCCAATTTATAGTACAATGTACACACATATATTTACAGTGTGTGAGTGTGTGGTAGGAGACACGTTTATTTTGATATTACAAAGAACAACTTTTATAAACAACACAACACAGCCATGTTGCACTGAGCCTTGCTGTTTGAAAGCCACATCAATGTGCAACTTTCAGCTGTAGCAGATGCACCTCCCCCGACATCACTCCTCGACATTCGTCAGCAGTCGGTTGTTTCAGCCTTACCACTCAAACAAGCCCGCTGTTCGAATGAGCTGGCAATTAACACTTCGAAAGTGAGTAATAAACTATTTGAATGACTGCAAAACGCACACCGATTCTCAGGCATCGTACATTTAGTACCATAAAGTTATACGATCAAACGTTTTGTCTCTCCGAGATCCTAATGAATGAAATGACGGTATAACCAAACAAACACTGAAGCGAAATAAATGAACCTGCCATTATCTCCAACCACAATAGCACAAGTATCACGCCAAAGTAACCTACACTAGAAATAGTAACATTACATTACACGACTCACTGGACGAAGGAGTCGTCTGTAGGAGGGAGGTCTGTTGAGATCCCAGACGTGCTAATTAGCTATCTAGCATGCTCTGAACACCTGTGTGTAAGTGTAACTCAGGAAGTGTAGTGTCGTCGGATGGGAGGCACCCATAGCTTTATGGATCTGTGCAAAACCGCTACAGTCGGGTGTATCTTTTTTCATTTGAAGGATTAAAGATAAGGGCCGTATGTTTTCGAAAGCCATATCGCAAGCGAAGATTATTGAGGTTTCGAAACCTTAAAACACAACGTAGGGATTGAAGTTCACATGAGGCAGTCGTGGGAGAAGCTAATGGCTGAGAACTGTAGGGAGAAGGCAGAATGTCGCCTAGAGTTTTCAAGAGCTAGTTATTTGCTACAGCGCGTGCACGGTCTGTGTAAGAGGCCCGAAATGCCTCAGCTGGCTGGCTGATTGAACTGCATATTTCAGCACATTTGAGGTCAATTGAACGAATTCAAATCCAGAGTTAAGAAATTATAGGTCAACAGCGTAGATGTTGTATAGTTGTTTAATTATCTACTAGCAGATGAAAGTAAACAAGTCGTTTTCCTACACATCAAACTAGTTTAGGCCCATGAACATGGATGTAGGCCTAAAGGCTAGCTATAGGCCCATGAACATGGATGTAGGCCTAAAGGCTAGCTATAGGCCCATGAACATGGATGTAGGCCTAAAGGCTAGCTATAGGCCCATGAACATGGATGTAGGCCTAAAGGCTAGCTATAGGCCCATGAACATGGATGTAGGCCTAAAGGCTAGCTATAGACCCATGAACATGGATGTAGGCCTAAAGGCTAGCTATAGGCCTATGAACATGGATGTAGGCCTAAAGGCTAGCTATAGGCCCATGAACATGGATGTAGGCCTAAAGGCTAGCTATAGGCCCATGAACATGGATGTAGGCCTAAAGGCTAGCTATAGGCCCATGAACATGGATGTAGGCCTAAAGGCTAGCTATAGGCCCATGAACATGGATGTAGGCCAAAAGGCTAGCTATAGACCCATGAACATGGATGTAGGCCTAAAGGCTAGCTATAGGCCTATGAACATGGATGTAGGCCTAAAGGCTAGCTATAGACCCATGAACATGGATGTAGGCCTAAAGGCTAGCTATAGGCCTATGAAAGCCATAACATAACACGTTTTTTTGTTGATTTCAGCAGTAGATGGTAGATATGCAGATATTGGAATTGTGTTACTGCTATGTAGACCTATTCTGTTCTGTAATACCAAGTGCCACTGCCAAACCTGAAATTCCCATGGGAACAAAGTTATTCAATAGGCTACTTTGAGCCAGGTACTGTTTAGATTGTTCCTCACATCATACCATTGTGTTGCCCACATCACCAAGGCATGACCTCAGGGAAAACATAAAGTCTTTGGTTTAAAAATGTTTCTTCACCCTGTCACACTGGCATCAGTTCAACCACGTCACCTCCCGATCACTCCAAAGGAATGTGATTTATGAATAGTGAAGAACAAATGCGTGAGGATACTTGTTTGTAACAAACTGATAATGCAGGTGGTAGTGAGTTCACACGTCTTTTATAAAGATCGTTCTAGCTAGCCCCTCCAATATGAATGTTTTCACTCTAGCCAAAACATGTGATGAATGCATGTCTTACTGTGGGAGTTCTCTCACTTCTACAAGCTTTGTTCAAGTCCCCTTCACCACTTTGTAAAGGGCTGCCATGTGCTTCATTGTCTTCTTAACAATCGTAAATTTGAACCATAATCTCCCGTCACAACATTGCAGATAAAAGATAATTATCTCCTTTTGTGAGGTGCCTTCAGGCTCCTTTGGCCGGCCTAGCAGACAACATGCCTAAACCCTCATCATCCCACACACAACCGATGACTGCAGCTAGTCAGCCTGCCTGCTTGATGCGAGAAACGTCAACCTACGAAGTAAAACGCTCTAGATGTTTGTGTGTGTACGTGTGGGTGTGTGTGAGGCTGTGTGTGCACCTGTGTGTGTGTGTGTGAGGCAGTGGAGGCTGGTGACTCTGGACCCTTTATGGCATGACAGTGATTAATCAGTTGTAAAAAGGTTTCATATGGGCTATGATGGGACCAGTTTTTCTAACCAGGTCATATGGTTTTAAAAACTTCCTGGCCCTGGGGGGGATGAAACCCCTGTCAAACTGCAGCTCCCTTATATTTGTTCATATCAATTATATTTAGACCGGATTAGAGGGGGGGGGGGGTTCCTCCACCCAGACACATAGACAACAGAACTCACATAGCGGAGCTTGCTTTATGCATGTTTGTATCATGCAGGCCTATGCAACTGTAGGCCATATAAAACATTTACTCACGTCTGTCATCGCTATTATGTTGACTGATTCATTCCAGTGAATAATTTTGGATTAACAACGTATAGGCAGCCTAGCCAGCCCCATTTAGAATATTAACTAAATTTGATCACATTCACATTTTCTCCTCACAAATAAATGGACTATAAATACATAACGTTACCAATTAGTTTACCCTGACCAGATGGACCGGGCCCATAGGCTGTATGCATCTGCTCTTATTAGTAGCCTACAGTTGATCAGACTGAAAAATACTCTCGTTTTCATCCCATACAGCATGTCAGATGACTAACGTTTCAGTGTAGAGTTTTTGATTGGGTCTGTCCGGAGTGATTATGTGTTAACATCTTTGCTAAATAAATTCCCGGAGGAAAGTGTAAAGCCTATTTGAACGAACGTGAAAAAATGCGCTGTGTCAACCTCTCTCTCTTAATCTACATTTTATTGGATGGTGCGATGGAAGCTATCAAATAATTCGGAAAAGACAGTCAAAAGTTTGATATGTGGGTATTTATATGCTCCCTGCATTTGTTTGGCCGTTTAGCTGAACGATCGATTCTTCAGGTCACTGTACCCACCTTTCGACCAAGGCTCAGACTTTCCAAAAAGCAGGCAAGGCCAGCAATACAGGCAAGGCCAGCAATACAGGCAGCGCCAGCAATACAGGCAAGGCCAGCAATACAGGCAAGGCCAGCAATACAGGCAGAGCCAGCAATACAGACAAGGCCAGCAATACAGGCAGAGCCAGCAATACAGGCAAGGCCAGCAATACAGGCAGGGCCAGCAATACAGGCAAGGCCAGCAATACAGGCAGGGCCAGCAATACAGGCAAGGCCAGCAATACAGGAGGCTTGATGAAAGGCTCCCTGTTAACCAGCTATACTTTTGATACCAGGTGGTATTGATAAAAGTCTCCCTGTTAACCAGCTGTACTTTTGATACCAGTTGGTATTGATGAAAGGCTCCCTGTTAACCAGCTGTACTTTTGATACCAGTTGATATTGATGAAAGGTGTGTTAACCAGCTGTACTTTTGATACCAGTTGTTATTGAACTCTCTCACCTTTTCGTCCTTCTTCATGAAACTGATCTCAGGCAGAGGTCGACCCTGGCTTTTAATTCACACCTTTTCCATGTACCCCAGAGAATGAAAGGGGTTCTTCAACAAAAAGTCCACAACATTTTGATACTGAAGATATCAAGGCTAATTGTTTATTTTTAAAAATAAATTGCACTAACTGAACACAAAAATAAAGTTCTAAAACTAAGAAAACAATTTATAATATACCTCTTCCGTCTCCTGTAATTTGAACAAAACTCATTTAAATTTGTTATACACTGCTCAAAAAAATAAAGGGAACACTTAAACAACACAATGTAACTCCAAGTCAATCACACTTCTATGAAATCAAACTGTCCACTTAGGAAGCAACACTGATTGACAATAAATTTCACATGCTGTTGTGCAAATGGAATAGACAAAAGGTGGAAATTATAGGCAATTAGCAAGACACCCCCAAAAAAGGAGTGATTCTGCAGGTGGTGACCACAGACAACTTCTCAGTTCCTATGCTTCCTGGCTGATGTTTTGGTCACTTTTGAATGCTGGCGGTGCTCTCACTCTAGTGGTAGCATGAGACGGAGTCTACAACCGACACAAGTGGCTCAGGTAGTGCAGTTCATCCAGGATGGCACATCAATGCGAGCTGTGGCAAAAAGGTTTGCTGTGTCTATCAGCGTAGTGTCCAGAGCATGGAGGCGCTACCAGGAGACAGGCCAGTACATCAGGAGACGTGGAGGAGGCCGTAGGAGGGCAACAACCCAGCAGCAGGACCGCTACCTCCGCCTTTGTGCAAGGAGGTGCACTGCCAGAGCCCTGCAAAATGACCTCCAGCAGGCCACAAATGTGCATATGTCAGCATATGGTCTCACAAGGGGTCTGAGGATCTCATCTCGGTACCTAATGGCAGTCAGGCTACCTCTGGCGAGCACATGGAGGGCTGTGCGGCCCCACAAAGAAATGCCACCCCACACCATGACTGACCCACCGCCAAACCGGTCATGCTGGAGGATGTTGCAGGCAGCAGAACATTCTCCACGGCGTCTCCAGACTCTGTCACGTCTGTCACATGTGCTCATGTGCTCAGTGTGAACCTGCTTTCATCTGTGAAGAGCACAGGGCGCCAGTGGCGAATTTGCCAATCTTGGTGTTCTCTGGCAAATGCCAAACGTCCTGCACGGTGCTGGGCTGTAAGCACAACCCCCACCTGTGGACGTCGGGCCCTCATACCACCCTCATGGAGTCTGTTTCTGACCGTTTGAGCAGACACATGCACATTTGTGGCCTGCTGGAGGTCATTTTGCAGGGCTCTGGCAGTGCACCTCCTTGCACAAAGGCGGAGGTAGCGGTCCTGCTGCTGGGTTGTTGCCCTCCTACGGCCTCCTCCACGTCTCCTGATGTACTGGCCTGTCTCCTGGTAGCGCCTCCATGCTCTGGACACTACGCTGACAGACACAGCAAACCTTTTTGCCACAGCTCGCATTGATGTGCCATCCTGGATGAACTGCACTACCTGAGCCACTTGTGTGGGTTGTAGACTCCGTCTCATGCTACCACTAGAGTGAGAGCACCGCCAGCATTCAAAAGTGACCAAAACATCAGCCAGGAAGCATAGGAACTGAGAAGTTGTCTGTGCTCACCACCTGTAGAATCACTCCTTTTTTGGGGGTGTCTTGCTAATTGCCTATAATTTCCACCTTTTGTCTATTCCATTTGCACAACAGCATGTGAAATTTATTGTCAATCAGTGTTGCTTCCTAAGTGGACAGTTTGATTTCACAGAAGTGTGATTGACTTGGAGTTACATTGTGTTGTTTAAGTGTTCCCTTTATTTTTTTGAGCAGTGTACATCGAAAAATGCTCAACTATCACTCTTCACTCTTAATCTCTATCCAACAATGTCAGCAAACTTCTCAACACATAGAACCCCCATAATGCTCTGTGGCACAATCCCAATGCAACACACTATGTTCATTCTCTGATCCTAATCCTATGATTGGATGGACAACATGTCAGTTCATACTGCAAAAGCTTTGATTGATTGGAGGACTTCCTCCAGAAGTGGTCATAATTACCATGTATGTCTATGGAAGGGGGTGAGGCCTACGAGCCTCCTAGGTTTTGTATTGAGGTCAATGTAGCCAGAGGAGGACGGAAGCTAGACACAGAGAGAGAGCGAGGGGGAGGGTAGCCTGAGGGGAATGGCATCTTGTGAAACACTGCAGGTGGTACCGTGTTAAAGTTCACAAGTTCACCTAGGGAGCACCTAAGAGGAACACACCCTGGTCTGTGACAGGTGTGTCAGGGGGAGTGAGTGACGACTGGAGAGGTGAGTGGAGGAGAAACGGAGTGAGGTAGGAGTGTAGGAGAGAGGGAAAGAGATGGTGGGGGCCTGGGGGTATACGTCAGTATTTTAGGGGAGAATGTATGTTGAGGTGTAATGTGTCTAACTCCTCCAGTGCTTCTCTCTATCTATCTCAGCTTCAATTTCAATTTAAGGGCTTTATTTTCTCTCTCTCTCTCTCTCTCTCTCTCTCTCTCTCTCTCTCTCTCTCTCTCTCTCTCTCTCTCTCTCTCTCTCTCTCTCTCTCTCTCTCTCTCTCTCTCTCTCTCTCCATCTCTGTCAGGTGGAGAGGATCGCCTACGGCTCCAAACAGACCTGAAAAGAGGAACATGAGTGCCATTGTCACTGAGAACACCTCAAAAAGGCATACACAACACCTGTAAAACCATACACACTGGCAAACACCTGAAAACACTACCCCCTTCCCCCCACACACACGTTAGATCCATTTAATCTCGTGACATACATCACAAATCCTGGTGAATTTTCCTATTATCATTGGTACCTAAAGTGCCATTTATGAACTCATCCTTCCAGCTCAACTACCTCCATGTTGTCAATGCCTGTGTAGGATAGCATAGCCCATCTAGCTATTCCTCACAGTACCAGCATAATATACCCCAACGAACACCTGTCTCTCAGAGCCCTCCTCAAACCCATCTTCACCTGTAAAAACCACAAATATCATTTGCATTGGCCTGCCTCCAGAATTTCCCAACATAAACCAGGCCCTTCATTTTCTAACTGTGGTGCATTCCACGTTCACCTGTATGACACCTTAAAGCCAGTCACAGGACACCTTCAAGCCAGTCACATGACATCTTCAAGCCAGTCACATGACACCTTCAATCCAGTCACATGACACCTGCAAGCCAGTCACAACCCCACAGACAGACATAGCAAACAGACGTTGATGTTAATGTTTTCTTCATTGGTTGTGTGTTGATTTGGCAGCGTTGTTCAGGGACACCCATTAAGTTGGGTTTGATAGGGACAGGATATTGTTACGGGACGGCCTACCTGGGAGGGGGTGTTTGATGTGTGTGGAGCGTCTGGCAGCGCCTCTCTTTAACAACGTTTAGGCATGCATTAATTACCACGTACCCTGTGAGTGAAGGGAGGCTAGATAAGTTAGACCACGCATACAGGATTTGGTGTGCACAGGTGGATGTGTATTTGCTTGTGTGTAGTCAATGTATTATATCGTAGCTATTTTAAGTTCCTCATATAGTCTGGTCTTATGTCAATATATGATGAGGTAATCAGTGTGTTTTTCAATAAACTGGCCTTTCAGTGCAGGCATTAGTATCAAGACTTTCTTGCTATCTGTGTGCATGTGTGTGTATATACTCCCAACAGAAAGTGTAACTAACAGGGTAACCTCTGTGTGTGTTCATTGACTGCACAGAGCCTGCGGCTGTTTCCATACAACTCTGTCATAGTTCTAACTCAGTCTGGGAAGTCACATGTCATTGACTCCCAGCAGCCAATCAGACAAGCCTTATTAAATTAATATGGTAATCCTGCTGTGGACCTCGGTTTACTACCATGCTGGGATCTTGAGTAGTTATCTACACTACAGCACCCGAGGAAGTCACAGGAGTGATCAGGGAAGTGACTAAACACATTAGTGCAACCCTCATACTTCCCTCCCTCCCTACACACACACACACACACACACACACACACACACACACACACACACACACACACACACACACACACACACACACACACACACACACACCCACACACACACACACACACACACACACACACACACACACACACACACACACACACACACACACACACACACACACACACACACACACACACACACACACACACACACACACACACACACACACACACACACACACACACACACACACACACACACACACACACACTTCCTGTATAGAGAAAACAGGGATCAGGGATCTCAGTATAAATATATCGATACTGTATATTGTGTTTCCTCATTATTAGCTGAGGAAGTGTGTGTTTGTCTGTGTACATATTTAGCTGTGTGAGTCTCTGTGTTTGTTCTAGAACAGTTTTGATGGGGTTGCTTAGTGGACTTGCTGAGGGTCTCTGTCTGAATGTGTCCCGCCCAAAAACTTCCTCCCACCCTCACCCCTCACCCCTCATCCCTCATCCCCCTCATGTCCCTCTGGAATCCCAGTGAGCCTCCCAGTGAGGCGGGAAGCGGAGACTGCTCGTGTTTTCATAGCAAAAGCTCTTTCCTGAGGTAATGGTGGCCTGGGTTGACCGCTGCCTACACAGCAAGAGCAGCAGCTCCCTGGAGATGGTTAAGGCTGGCCTCAGATCAGATCTCCTTTACTTTAATTGTAACGTTCACCGTTAGGAGTATTCAGTAACCTATGATCCTGGACCAATTGTTAAAGGAGCCACATCTCTTGATTTACCTGCTGAGCTCAGGTGGGCAGTGGGCGACAGTACAGTGATGAGACATTAGGGGGAGATGGGAGTGACCACTGTTGCTACAGTGATATGGAAAGTAATGAAGGGTGGGACATAATCCTATTACTAATACTAAGGAAAGGGTACTATTAGCACATACAATCATCAGCCATAAAAAACAGGGTACATGGTCCAATGCAATTTGGCCTCAGTACCTTCTTATAGCCTGTGAAGTACCAGAGATCAGATGGGTTGGGTATTTATCAACGTAGTGAGTGATTTGACAGAGTGGAGGTAAATGAACTATCCAAAGTGCTTGGCTGGGACACTGCAGTGACCCTCTCCATAGGAAGTTAGTGGCAAATTGGGGGTTTAACTCAGAGAGGAAAGACTTTAGGTTTAGGCTCTAATTTGCTAAAGTGCTTCCCTAAATGCCAAGGAGCTACCTATACCAGACCTTGAATTTTAGTCTACATCACAGCACAAGGCTGTACCCTCTACCCTTAGCTTCTTGACCCCTGACTGCACTCTCATAGGTCTACTCAAGGAAACTAGAAATGGACACTAGAAGACCACTTCATTGTAGTCTTTCTCTAGATTTAGATTTGTCCTTAGAGCTATGCTTTGTGTGTGACCTCTTGGCTTTGGTCTGTAATGGTTTATTCAGGCTATATGGAGGGTTCTCCCACTGGGACATTGCTCATAATAACATCCGGATGTGGCTCATCAACACATAAACAGTCGTAATGTTCATAGGAACATTGCAGAGCAAGGGGAGCCCGGTATACGCAAACTCACACTCAAACACACACACACGCGCACGGACACACGCACGCGCGCACACACACACACGCGCACGCACGCACGCACGCACGCACGCACGCACGCACGCACGCACGCACGCACGCACGCACGCACGCACGCACACACACACACACACACACACACACACACACACACACACACACACACACACACACACGCACGCACGCACGCACGCACGCACGCACACACACGCGCGCACACACACACAGAGCCTCAGCGCCCCAATGCTTTTTGGGTTGTATTAGAGAGGAGTGGATGGAAGCACTCCTGTCAACACCCGAGCCAAACGAGACAGCGTTTATTTATTTAAACGACTCCCATTCGCTAGCCTGAACCAGGAAGCAGCAGGTGCCTCGGTCTAATGTCAGGCAGAAACAGTACAGTTCACAGTGGATAAACAGGTTGGGATGGGGTGAGGGTGGTGGAGGGTAAGAGAAGAGGGTTAGGGGGAAAGCTTATTTTCCCCAAAACAATCACCTCTTGGAAGAGGAATTAGGCCTCCCTGACTAGTTTAGTGTCAAATGTGTAAGTCGTTTGTTGTTTTTGTTGCTGGTGTTGGTTGTTGTTATATTTTGGCTGCTTTGAGAAGGCTGGCCGCTGGTGGTGTTGGCAGGCCTGAGGGTGGATAGGGGAACAGTCAGGGGAGGAGGAGAGGGGGAGAGAGGGGTCCTTTGTTGGGTGCTGTTTGGGCTCAAGTCTCCCTTGTGGCTCTGTTGCTCTCCACTGCCCTGGCACTCTGTCCTGTACACATCCTGTCCATGACAGGATAAATGAGCTTTTTCCTTCTATTGTTCCCTTTCTTCCATTCCTCCTCTTTGGTTCTCCCTCTCTTTCTTTGTTTTTTTTTGTTGTTCAATGTCTGAAAGGCATTCACATTGCCTTTGCATTAACACTTCTGTGGCCAAGCCATTAACCTCTCTGGTACAAGGACGCTAGCGTCCCACCTCGACAACAGCCAGTGAAATTGCAGGGCGCCAAATTCAAAACAACAGAAATCCCATAATTTAAATTCCTCAAACATACAAGTATTATCCATCATTTTAAAGATAAACTTTTTGTAAATCCAACCACAGTGTTCGATTTCAAAAAGGCTTTACTGCGAAAGCACACCATGCGATTATGTTAGGTCAGCGCCTAGTCACAGAAAACCATACAACCATTTTTCCAGCCAAAGAGAGGAGTCACAAAAAGCAGAAATAGAGATAAAATGAATCACTAAGCTTTGATGATCTTCATCAGATGGCACTCATAGGACTTCATGTTACACAATACATGTTTGTTTTGTTCGATAAAGTTCATATTTATGTCCAAAAATCTCAGTTTACATTGGCGTGTTATGGTCAGAAATGTATTGTCTCAAACAAACATCTGGTGAAAGTGCAGAGAGCCACATCAAATTACAGAAATACTCATCATAAACATTGATAAACGATACAAGTCTTAAACATACGAATAAAGATAAACTTCTCCTTAATACAACTGCTGTGTCAGATTTCAAAAAGGCTTTACGGAGAAAGCACACTTTGCGATTATGTTAGGTCAGCACCTAGCCACAGAAACCCATACAGTCATTTTCCAGCCAAGGAGACTGTCACAAAAGTCAGAAATAGCATTAAAATGAATCACTAAGCTTTGATGATCTTCATCTGGTGGCACTCCCAGGTCTCCATGTTAGACAATAAATGTTCGTTTTGTTCGATAATGTCCCTCTTTATGACCAAAAACCTCCTTTTTGTTCGCGCATTTTGTCCAGTAATCCGAATGCTTAAGACGCGTGCACTAAGTCCAAACTAAAAGTTTAAAAAGTACAATAAAAGTTAGTAGAAACATGTCAAACGATGTTTAAAATCAAACCTCCGGTTGTTTTTGTCATAAATAATCAATAATATTTCAACCGGACAAAATCTTTGTCAATAGGAAAGGAGAAACAAGAAAGGCGCGTTCCCGATCAGGCGCATGGCTGATGAATGGAAATTTCCACTGGCCACTGATTGAAAGTGCTGTATCTCCCTAATTTTTCAGAGTAAAAGCCTGAAAAAATGCCTAAAGACTGGCCACATGTAGAGGAAGCCACAGAGCTCGTGAACTGGGTCCTAAGTCTTTGTATGGTGGATAGGCTGTCAATGGAAAAACAGCCTTTCAAAATAATAGTACTTCCTGGTTGGATTTTCCTTGGGTTTTTGCCTGCCATATCAGTTCTGTTATACTCACAGACATTATTTTAACAGTTGTGGAAACTTTAGAGTGTTTTCAATCCAAATCTACTAATTATATGCATATTCTATCTTCTGGGCCTGAGTAGCAGGCAGTTTAATTTGGGTACGCTTTTCATCCAAAATTCTGAATGCTGCCCCCTACCCTAGTGAAGTTAAGGATGATCTGTCACGGCTTTATTCGCAAATATCCTCAATCATTCTTTCCTGAGCTCCACCATAAAAACCAAATCACTTTTTCTCTTCCCACTCTTGAAGGATCTCAATTCATTATTTCTAGTTCGTCCTGGAACAGCACCACACTCCATGGGAGATGACGTAACCTATCGCCTTAAGCTTAGGAAGCTAATAACTGACCTTATTTAAACCTGAAATGTTTCATGTTTATGTTCAGTTGTACAATGTGGCGGAACACTTCTGTGGTTTCTTCCACTCTTAGCTCTTACTCAACGAGCCAGGTGGAGGTTGAGGTGTGCCTGGGGGCAGGTAAGCTGAAGGGGAACAGGTGGAGGGAGGGAGGGGGGTGGGGGGTTTCAGGTGACCGGTTTTACCTGGGACTGACTCGACACTGTCCAGACATGTAGGGGAGAGCTGCTCAGAACAACCTGAGGGAAAGAGAGAGAGAGAGAGAGAGAGAGAGAGAGAGAAAGGTGGATGAGGAAAAAGCTTGAAAATACTCCCACAGAATTTCCCAGAGATCTCTTTCCCCTTTTCTCCCTCTTCAGTTCTCCTTTATCACTCCCTATCCTTTTCTTCTCCTCCTCTTTAAACCGTCATCTCCCTGCCTTTCATTAATCACTTGTTTTCCCCTTTGCCTCCATCCCGCTTTCTCTCTCTCTCTCTCTCTCTCTCTCTCTCTCTCTCTCTCTCTCTCTCTCTCTCTCTCTCTCTCTCTCTCTCTCTCTCTCTCTCTCTCTCTTTTTCTTTCACTGAGGTCATTTTTAAAAATTCCATACTGATGAAATTGTTCCTGTAATTGTTGGCCTTCAGAAACAAAACTGAAAATGTCCCACATACCAAAGAACCGTTGGATAAATATAGTCGGACAGCCCAGACATTTTTGCAGCTCTCTCCCTTCACTAGCTTCGTCTGGCGGTGACGGCAGGCCGTTTGCTATTGTCAGTATTTTGGACGCGTGGGGATTAATCTGCTGTTAGAGTTGAGTGGTGTTACGGAGGGGGAGATTGCAAACACAGCACTCCCAGTCCAACCCAAACAGACCTGTCCTCAAACGTAGGGGATGCTCCATTGTACCGTTGTTTGGATACACTGTGTGATTATGGCGGCAGGTAGCCTAGCGGTTAGAGCGTTGGGCCAGTAACCGCTTTCCCCTTGAGCAAGGCAGTCAATCCTCAACATCTGCTCCCTGGGCACCGATGATGCGGATGTCGATTAAGGCAGCCCCCCACACCTCTCTGATTCAGAGGTTAAATGAGGAAGACACATTTTGGTTGAATCCATTCAGTTGTGTAACTGACTAGCTATCCCCTTTCCTTCCCTTATCTGTACCGCTAAAGATACTCTACTTTTTTGTGTGTGTCTTTAGGCCTTTTGTTGACTTACTAAGACAAAGGAATTCTGTGTAGTTGCAGTTGTTAAGGTATTTAGTTTGAAATGTTACCATCTATTGAAAGGAATGACTACCATGTTTTTCTAAAACAGGGCTTCATAAGTTGTCATGTGAAACAGCCTCTTATAGTTGGGCTACATGTTTGGCAAGAGTCAGTTTATTAGCTGTGGGGGTGGAAGGGGATTGTTTCAAACATGTTTGTTGTCTTTCACTTGGAGGCTGGGAGAGAATGGGTCGAGCGTTTATATTCGTTTCCTTGTAGCAAATTTGCATGAAAACCAGTTCCATGAGTGGTTTCATATTTGCTCATGACAACACACCTGAAGGTGAATTTCCAATGAGCTGGACAATAGGAGTCTGTGAGTCAACACCCAACAGTAACACAACATTTGCATTGGTACTCTCTCAAACGCTCCCAGCAAACAAACTACTGGCTTCCCAGTTTCGTATGTTCTCTTTCACACAGGTATTCCATGCTGTTTGTCTTGTAGGCTATATGCTTTCACACAGGTATTCCATGCTGTTTGTCTTGTAGGCTATATGCTTTCACACAGGTATTCCATGCTGTTTGTCTTGTAGGCTATATGCTTTCACACAGGTGTTCCATGCTGTTTGTCTTGTAGGCTATATGCTTCAACAGCACAGAGAAGGTTCAGCTCACTGGCAGACAGGCAGACAGGCAGGGAAGGGAAACTGAACTCTCCATCACTTGGACCAAGATGCCTTGCAGGCAGCACTGCTCTGCTGAAAGGGAGTGGGGTGGGGGGATATTTATGGCTTATTAGCAAATGTCCTACTAGACAGGTAGAGTACCTAGATTTCCCTCTCTCTATACCCAGGTTGCGTCCCAAATGGCACCATATTCCCTATATAGTGCACTCCTTTGACCAGAACCCATAAGGGATTTTCTCAGGGAACAGTGGTTCAAAGAGCTGTTTTGCAACCATTCCTGTGACATTGTTAAACAGCGGGCTGTCAGTTCACAGGTAATTATAGCCCTCAGACTGAAACTGTGGAAGGTGCTTTTCCTCCAGTTCTACCGTTTCTCCCTCTCTCCCTCTTCCCTCCCTTCGTCCCTCATTCCCACTGTTTTTGTAATGCCCTGAAATTGGAACTGGTAATGAAATGCCTGCTGTGGCCAAGCGAGGTAAAAATATCTCAGCATTTGTGTTAATTATCCACAATTCTGATCAAATGGCAGATGATTTCCCATTTTTAAAGATCATCATTCATGCAGCAGGAAATTGGCTTTTAGTGTCATAGAATCGTTGCCCCAATATGATTTACTTCTGAGTGATGAGAAAGCTGTAGAGACTATAGTCTGACACTTCATCCATCTCTCTCTCTCTTGCTCTCGCTCTCTCTTTCTCTCTCTCTCTTGCGCTTGCTCTTGCTCTCGCTCTCTCTTTCTCTCTCTCTATCACGCTCTCAATTTCTCTCTCTCCCTCTCTCCCCCCTCCCCCTCTCTCTCTCTCTCGCTCTCGCTCTCACTCTTTCTCTATCACGCTCTCAATTTCTCTCTCTCCCTCTCTCTACCCCCCTCTCTCTCTCTCGCTCTCTCTCTCTCTTTCTCTCTCTCTCTCTTTCTTTGAAACGATACTCAATCCTCAGTCCTCACCGTATGAACCTCTGTGACTCCACTTCTAGGAAGACTGTCTGTTTAGTCTCCGCCCTCCTCTTTAAATACAGGTGGAGATGTGCTCTAATGGATGGTTAGCATGCTTAATGATAATAGGTAGACCTCTGTGACTGGGCCTCATTGCTCACCATTGACTCTCCTGTTATTGCTTGTCTATCATGTCTTTCCAATGGAAATACAACTGTCGTGCCTATAGGCCTAGATTTGACTAGGGTTGTGGAGTTCGGGCCTTTCTGTCTGATGTCATTTTTCTGATGTAGTTTCAAGGACATCTGTGTCAGGCAAAAAAAATAAACAGACATTTTTTCTTCATTCCCCCCACCCATTCCTTGATGTTATTGGCTGAAAGGTCTTTTAAGGTGTTGTGTCTCCTCCATTGAAATAGTAGTATCCTACTCTACCCTACTATGTTAGAACGACAGTAAGACGTTATGGGAGTCTTATGGCCGTAAGGGGACTGTAATGGTCTCTCAAATCAATGTCAGAGGCTGTTTGGATTTAATTAGTGGCCCCAGAGCAGGTTCTCCATGTGAGTGCATCCACTTAGAGGCCCCTCATTGGATTTTAACATCCACAATGGAAAGACTAAAGCGTCAATCCTAGTAATCCTATATCTACGCTGGCTGGCCTGTCCCCTGGGGGAAATGCTACTCACAGCTCCATACGGTAATGTGTAAGTGTGTTGCTTGTGTGTTTGTGTATTTACCATGTATGTGTGTTTTTTAAGTGTCTTATAGTGTGTTTTTGCATCTGTGTTTATACGCCTGTGTGTGTGTGCGTGCACATGCGTGTGTGTGGCAGGTCTCAGTCTCTTTGCGGGGAGTGAATTGATTGACTAGTGAATTGTGTGTCCCCTGGGTGTTTTGAGCAGCTTGTTGTCTCTGTTTTGTGGCTTCACAAGAGGCCTGTGTGTGCAGGGGTGGGATGAGTGTGTATGTGTGTGTGGGTGGGATGAGTATGTGTGTTTGTGTATGTGCGTGTGTGTGCTTGGATGGTTGTATGAGTGAACAGCATGTCTTAGCCTTGCTAACCTCTTGAGCAACAGGGCCTGTGTGCGTCTACGTGCACACATGTTAACTACAAACCAACGGCTAAAAACACAGTGGATATTTTCCCCCACCTCGTTCACTTGGGGTAATTCCTGTTCCTTCTAGGAAGAGCGTCATGATCGTATTGACGATGTGAAATCAACCAAGGGACATTCTATCTTATTCTAAAGCTCTGTCAGTCAGGAATCACATAGGTAGGCAGAAGGCAGAGTTAGATGTGATGACAGAGTGATTCATTAATGTGTCTCAGGGACATCCCAGTGATCTAGTCTTACATTCCTGTGGTCTGATATGCCTCTCTGGTTGAACTCAGCATCGTATCTCGGAATGTCATTTCAGCCATTGTTAGGGTACCTGTGAGAGATGGAGTATCTACCTGGACAGGTGTGTTAGAGGCCCAGCCTGGACAGCTGACTGGCCTTCAGCATTGGGGGGTCTCTCCTCCCCGCTCCTGCTCCTCTTCCACTCCTCTCTCTCTGCTTGACCGGTTAAGTGTGAGAGTGACCACAGAGGTTTGGGCTAGCGAGGGTTAGAGGGACCAGGGAAGAAAGGTGGGATTGATGTGATATGAGGGACAGGTCCTGTAGCATCTGGCCATCTGCCCATAAGGTCCCCCAGAGCCGTAATGGACGCCTCCCCCTCCACCCTCCACACTGGCTGAGGACCCATAATGGACACCCCCACCAGCCCTTAGGGGAGCCCCTCTGGGACCCTGTAGTTGGAGGTTGTGCAACTGGATAATGGTTCCATTTAAGGCCCCATTCACAGCGCAGGATGGAGCTGGGGACTGAGGAGCTTTGGGGTCGTGGGGGGTCGCCGGGCGCTGAACGCCAGCCGGTAGTTAAATCTCTACCGCGACGATGACCACAATCACTCAACCTGCTACCTGTTCGATGTCGATGTGGAGGCAGGTGTAAAAAGGGGAGGGGTCAGGGGTCAGGTGAGAGGAGTGCAGGTGGTGGTTGGTGGTAGTGGGTTTGGTGGTCTGTGACTCAGATTTAGGTTACCAGCAGGGGAAGTGGCACTATAGAGGGACGCTTGTTCATATTTAGCAAAGCAAACCAAACATGATTCCATCTGAGGGTCGCTGCATTGCTGCGTTGGGAGCAAGGGGACATAAAGAAAATGAGGAATCTGGGCTCTTTGTGACTTGCAAGATAAAGGGAAGCATACACACACACACACACACACACACACACACACACACACACACACACACACACACACACACACACACACACACACACACACACACACACACACACACACACACACACACACACACACACACACACACACACACACACACACACACACACACACACACACACACACACACACGCACACACACACACGGCGAGGAGAGGACAGGTGTGCTGGAGGGAAAAGGGACTCTGACAGCAGAGTAAGCTACTGGTAAGTACTGGAATGCTAAAGTCAGCATTGCAGAGAAGTCATTGGTTGATGTGCTTCCTATTTGCTGGAGGGGGACTGCAACATTAACATGACCTATTTTCCTTCCAGTTTTAAACACATGCATACATACACACACACACACACACACACACAATCCATTCACACACACACACACACACACACACACACACACACACACACACACACACACACACACACACACACACACACACACACACACACACACACACACACACACACACACACACACACACACACACCCACGCACACACACTACATTCAGAGAGAAACATTCCATAAGTGGTGTAACCGATGAGGCAAGATTTGACATGAACAACAGCAGCGAGGCTGAGACAGAGCCTTGTCCTGTAACTGCTGAAGAGAACACTTGAACTTTTCTCTCGGTCACAGGCTCACCTAACAAACCGACCCTTCCTCAACACGCACCCCCCTAATTCATCCAAACCTATTTTATTTTCTTCTTTAGAAATGTAAAAGGGGAACTGTAGGTAGACTCTTAGAAAGGCTCGGGCCCCCGGGCCACTTTAACTCATCACCTCTTCACTTGTCTCTTCACTGAGACGAGTCAGTCAGGTGTGATTGGAGAGGTAAGACAGAGACATTCCCATTACAGTATCTGGAACTGGTGCTGCAGAGCACAACACCGCTGACTCATGACAGGAAGGAGTGGGTGTTGGGGCTGAGATTCTTCATTTTATGTTGACTGAAAAGAGCTTGTTAAATAGTAATGACAAATGATTGTGCACGTTCATGTATAATTAAGCAATAAGGTTCGAGGGGAGTGTGGTATATGGCCAATATACCACGGCTAAGGGCTGTTCTTAAGCACGATGCAACGCAGAGGGCCTGGATACAGCTCTTAGCCATGGTATATTGTCCATATACCACAAATCCCTGAGGTGCCTTATTGCTTTTATAAACTGGTTACCAACGTAATTAGAGCAGTAAAAATAAATGTTTTGTTATACCTGTGGTATACGGTCTGATATACCACGGCTTTCAGCCAATCAGCATTCAGTCCTCGAACCACCCAGTTTATAATTACTGTTATACTACATCATATATATTTTTCTTGTGCTGTAGGTCGTCACCATAGTGGCTTTTCAGGTCAGTGCCACTGATTTTCACACAAAGGGGGCTTGTGGAGATGAGATTCCTGCCAAAACGCACGATATACACTCTATAGCATTGATGTCTCAGATCCCCATTTCCCTCCTCTGAGCAGAACGTTATTTTTGTTTTTCCTTCAAAAAACAAACATAAAACCAGTCAATCAGTCAATGCTCCTCCCTCCAGAATGTCACGTTAGTGTGTTTTAGAAAAGTCGCTTAGCGGCAGTCTTAGCTAGTCTTCTCTCTTGTTTAGCTGACCTCTTCTGGGGCAAGGTGACGCTATCAGCTGCAGGGATCTTATCAGTCGGTGTAATGTGTCATAAGCGATAATGTACCTGAGTGCGGTTTGTCCTTCTCAGGGCGGAGCAGGAGTATCCTGTGGCTTGGTTGGCCAGATGTGTGTGTGACGGCGGGACATAGACGTGATACATGTACTGATGTCCCAGTCATTTCTGATGATACGCCCCCAAAGCCCTGGGGAACAGAAAAAAGCCAAGACATGGTTCTCTGTTTGATAAATATGAGGGAGATTTCATCTCCAAACAAGACTAACATTAGATTTCCGATTACGGGTACATGTCTGAAGGCAGTCAGCACTAGCTGGTGGAGTGGCTGGTTGCTTCATGATTTTTTGTTCTGTGACAGCTCTGCAAAGTGGTAGGAGAGAGCCTGGGGAAACAGGTTTTATTGAAATGTTTGGTGTTCTGGTCAAAACCCTTTATCTTTTGATTAATTAATGTAATCAGATCTTAAAGCCCTTAACATTGTTTCGTCTCCTTGTGTAAAAAAAACATTTCAGTGTGTGTGGCTGGGTGGTTGTGTGTGTGTGTGGCTGTGTGGCTGTGTGGCCAAGTGGAATGCACCTCTGCCTGCATCGACAGGTTATTCTGCTCCTTTCCAACACTTGTCAGACCCGCAGGGCTAGGTCATAGCTCGGTGTGTGTGTGTTTTCTGTCTGTGTGTTGTATGTGTGTGTGGGAAGGCCTGTCTGTGTGTGTGTGTGTGTGTGTGTGTGTGTGTGTGTGTGTGTGTGTGTGTGTGTGTGTGTGTGTGTGTGTGTGTGTGTGTGTGTGTGTGTGTGTGTGTGTGTGTGTGTGTGTGTGTGTGTGTGTGTGTGTGTGTGTGTGTGTGTGTTGCTCTACATACGTTTCAAGTTTCAAGTTTTAATGTCACGTGCACAAGTACAGTGAAATGCCTTTCTTGCAAGCTCCATACCCAACAATGCAGTAATCAAAGTAACCCAAAAAGAACATAAGGAAGAACAAACACAGAAGGAATAAAAATAAGAAATAAGAAGAACACGAGAAGGTAAAAAGCGATGTACAGCGTCAGTTCCAGGGTCAGTTCCAAAACCATATTTACAATGTGCAGGGATGCTGAATCGATAGATGTAGATATGTATAGGGGTAAGATGACTAGGCACCAGGATAAATGATAGTAGCAGCAGTGTAAATTATGATTGTACTGTATGTGAGTGTGTTCGTGTGTGTAGAGTCAGTATACATTCGTGTGCGTGTTATGTGTGTGTTGGAGTGTCAGTGTGCGTGAGTGTGTAGAGTCCTCTGTGTGCATAGAGACAGTGACAATTTTTTTCAAACGAAAGCAAGTGTCAACTCAGATAGTCCGTGTAGCCATTCTGTTAGCTGTTTATCAGTCTCATAGCTTGGGAATAGAAGCTGTTCTGGAACCTGTTGATATGTCAGACTTTGCACTGGTACCACTTGCTGTGCGGAAGCAGAGAGAACAGTCTATGGTTTGGGTTGCTGGAGTCTTTAACAATTTTCCGGACCTTCCTTTCACACTGCCTGATATAGAGGTCCTGGATGGCATGGAGCTCAGACCCAGTGATGTACTGGACTGTCCGCAGCACCGTCTGCAGCGCCATGCGACCGAGGGCGGTGCTGTTGCCATACCAAGCAGTGACGCAGCTAGTCAAGAGGCTCTCAGTGGTGCAGCTGTAGACATTGTTGAGGATTTGAGGACCCATGGCAAATCTTTTCAACGACTGTTTGCGTCTGAGTGGACTATTTTAAGTCCTTAGTGATCTGGACAAAGAGGAACAAAGCTCTCGACCCGCTCCACTACAGCCCCGTCGATGTGGATGGGGGTGTGCTCACCCCCCCCCCGTTTCCTGCAGTCCACGATCAGCTCCTTGGTCTTGCTAATGTTGAAGGTGAGGTTGTTGTCCCGGCACCACACTGCCAGGTCACTGACCTCCTCCCTGTAGGCTGTCTCATCATAGTGTGTTATGTCATCTTTCCCCTCATAGTGTGTGTCGGTAGGTTTCCCATTGTGCGTGTGCTCCTTGTGTTTACTGTATGTGTTTTCAGGGGGTTGAGTAGGAGGAGGGGTAGAAATGAGTCTCTATTTCAGGGCTGGATTTGGAGCGACCTGTGCTGTCTTTCAGCTCCAGCCGTGGCTGGGTGGTGGTGGGGGATAGTGTGTCGAGCCGCTGTAAAGAGGGCCTTGTTCCTGGGGCTGTATTGTTTTACCGGATTGCCCATTGTGCTCTCAGACAGACTGGGGGGTGGCCTGGTGCCAGCTCCAGCTCCACTGCCTGCCTGCCAGCCTGCTTGATGGGACGGGGCACACACACGGAAACGAGTAGACCCAGACCTGACTAACGGGATGGATCAGACCCACCCAGGCCCGACCAGGGTCTGTTACAGACAGGACAGAGAGAGAGAGACACAGGCATGCACACACACACACACACACACACACACACACACACACACACACACACACACACACACACACACACACACACACACACACACACACACACACACACACACACACACACACACACACACACACACACACACACACACACACACACACACACACACACACACACGCGCGCACGCGCGCACACACACACATGAACAGCAAAGGGTAGAGTTCCCCTCCCCTTCCACAGTTCCCCACTTGATAGACTAACTACCTGGAGAGAGCTCTAGTGTGATAGATTGTGGGAGGTCTGACTCACTCATTGGTACTTTGCAGGTTTTATAAATGAACAAATATGTAATGACTCAGGAATTGTAAATAACTGGGTTTTGGAAGCCCTCCAATGGCAATCGCTTACTCTGACAATTCATCGTTAGATTACAGGGAGCTGGAGGAATTTACTTTGTCAGTTGGACCCCTTGGTTATCATGCAATTGGTACAAGAAACATCCATCTACATGTATTTGTTTATAAGTTTTATATTGCCAAATGCAGATATTACTAAGGGACTGAGTGAAGCTGGACGGATTAATCTCTTCTCTCATGCTCTCTTCACTCACTCTCCTCTCTCTTCTCTCTCTCTCTTCTCTCTCTTCTCTCTTCTCTCTCTCTCTTCTCTCTCTTCTCTCTCTCTCTTCTCTCTTCTCTCTATATCTTCTCTCATCTCTCTTCTCGCTCTTCGCTCTCTCTCTCTCTTTTTTCTCTCTCTCTCTTTTATCTCTCTTCTCTCTCTCTCTCTCCTCTCTCTCTTCTCTCTCTTCTCTCTCTCTCTCCGCTCACTCATTTCTCTCTCTTCTCTCTATCTCTCTTTGCTCACTCACTTCTCTCTCTTCTCTTATCTCTCTCTCTGTCAGTGGTGAACTCCTCTGGTAAAGAAGGAATCTGCAGAGTAATGCAGGGCTCTGCTGAATGGGTCTGAGAAGACAATAAACATGTGAAACGCAGCTCGCACAATAACGGACGTCTAAATCTGTGCTCGGGGCAATGAGGAGGTGCAGGGAGCTTGGCAGTCTCTCGCTCTCTCTCTCTCTCTCTCTCTCTCTCTCTCTCTCTCTCTCTCTCTCTCTCTCTCTCTCTCTCTCTCTCTTTCTCTCTCTCTCTCTCTCTCTCTATAGTCAGACAGTCATGGTGGTTGGATGAGTGGATCAGCCTGAACTGGGAACAAAAAGCCCTTTTTGTCAAATAAAAGAGGGAGATGGAAGACGTCTTTGAGACACACTGGGAGGTTTGTAGTAAGTCCTTTAGTGTGTCTGTGTCTGCTATCATATTTAGGTGAGTTTCCCTTCATTGACGCCCAGTCCTTTGTGCCCAGGCTCTGTGTGGCTCACAGCATTGTCTTACTGAGGTCACTCTACATTCTCTCTCTCTCTCTCTCTCTCTCTCTCTCTCTCTCTCTCTTCTCCCAATTCAAGGCACTGGGCATCATTCATATCATATTGTTTTTGTATCTACTGTGACAGAAGCAGAACGAGATGGAGAGGAAGAATCTAGTCTGTACCAACAGCTCAATGGTCTCCTCCCCTCCCACCTGCTGTGTGTTGAAACAGCCCAGTGCCTAGTGAAACTGTTTTCTCTCTCTCAGACACTGACAACGGGCCGATAGAAGTAGCTTTCCTGTCAGCAGCACTAATTACATGTGTGAGTGTTAAATGATTGCTGCGTGTGTGAGGGATCAGCGGGACACTCTCATTGACACTCATAGTCACAGGTAATCCTACTGGCTTTACCATGAAACAACACCTCAGTTACTGCCGGTTACGCCCTCCACATGCCTCTCACTAACCACACTTTGACAGTTGTTTGTGTGTGTGCATGTGTATGTGCATGAACGTTCTGGCTCACTTAGCCACTCAATGTTTCACTTTTCTTTACAGAGATTTCCAATTACTCAGCCCACAACAATCCTTCAATAACACCCAGTGGTGTCGGCTTCCGTGAACAATACCTGTGACAAATAATCCAGATATCTTTCCATGCTGAAACACAACACTAATCACAGTACCCCTCTATTGGTTCTGATGGCCCGGGTCTCTTTTTGGCCCACCATATAATTTATTAAATGGCCAATCTCCCTGGCCCTAGAGTGTGTGAGAGAAAGGGCCCCTCTCAGATGACTAAGTGTTTGTTTTTATTCTGTAATATAAGAGTTGGACTTTTTAACCATTGTGTAGAGGGAATCCTTTGTGTTACCGCTTAAAAAGACTACTCAATGTAAATGAATAAGATCAGGGTTAAGCCCTCTGGGGAGTGTGTGTGTGTGTGTGTGTGTGTGTGTGTGTGTGTGTGTGTGTGTGTGTGTGTGTGTGTGTGTGTGTGTGTGTGTGTGTGTGTGTGTGTGTGTGTGTGTGTGTGTGTGTGTGTGTGTGTGTGTGTGTGTGTGTGTGTGTGTGTGTGTGTGTGTGTGTGTGTGTGTGTGTGAATCTGATGCAGCCATCTTAATCCAGCACCCAGACTCTTGGCTCCTTCACTCATCAAAGAGAGAGCTCTGCAATAGTCAGGCCAGATTTAATCTGTGTTTGTTTGTGTGTGTGTTTGAGCAAGCATGTGTGTGTGTTTGAGCAGGCACGTGTGTGTGTGTGAGCCATGCATTGTGTCCCGTTGTACGCTCAAGGGCTTTACTCCCCGGTAGCCTTGTGCAATGCTAAGCTATGGTAGCGTTAGCATCATTGCTATCTCTTGGTCAACACTGGAGAGGGGTGAGGAGAACCATTGTTCCGTTCACCACACTCTGACAGTATAGGTTGTTTGATTGAAGTGCTGTTAGGTCTAGATAAACTGACACAGGCTGGAGTTTGCACCTCTCAGCATGAACAAACACAGTGAAGTTTGTACTGGTTCAGAGAGCTTGGGGAGAGGAGGGGATGTATAACCATCAGCATGCCGTTAGGAGTGTGAGCGTGTTTGAGTGTGTACAGTGCCTTGCAAAAGTATTCATCCCCCTTAGCGTATTTCCTATTTTGTTGAATTACAACCTGTCATTTAAATAGATTTTTATTTGGATTTCATGTCATGGACATACACACAATAGTCTAAATTGGTGAAGTGAAATGAGAAAAAAAAACTTGACTAAAAAAATTATAATAAATAAAATACGGAAAGTGGTGCATGCATAAGGTTTCACCCCCTTTGCTATGAAGCCCCTACATAAGATATGCTGCGACCAATTATCTTCAGAAGTCACATAATTAGTTAAATAAAGTCCACTTGTGTGCAATCTAAGTGTCATATGATCTGTCATATGATCTCAGTATATATATACACGTGTTCTGAAAGGCCCCAAAGTCTGCAACACCACCAAGCAAGTGGCACCATGAAGACCAAGGACCTCTCCAAACAGGTCAGGGACAAAGTTGTGGAGAAGTACAGATCAGGGTTGGGTTGTAAAGAAATATCTGAAACTTTGAACATCCCATGGAGCACCATTAAATCCATTATTAAAAAATGGAAAGAATATGGCACCACAACAAACCTGCCAAGAGAGGGCTGCCCACCAAAACTCATGGACCAGGCAAGGAGGGCATTAATCAGAGAGGCAACAAAGAGACCAAAGATAACCCTGAAGGAGCTGCATAGATTTGAGTATCTTTCCATAGGACCACTTTAAGAAGTGAACTCCACAGAGCTGGGCTTTACGGAAGAGTGGTCAGAAAAAAGCCATTGCTTGAAGAAAAAAAGAAGCAAACACATTTGGTGTTCGCCAAAAGGCATGTGGGAGACTCCCCAAACATATGGAAGAAGGTACATTGGTCAGATGAGACTAAAAGTGCGCTTTTTGGCCATCAAGGAAAACGCTATGTCTGGCGAAAACCCAACACCTCTCATCACCCCGAGAATACCATCCCCATAGTGAAGCATGGTGGTGGCAGCATCATGCTGTGGGGATGTTTTTTGTCGGCAGGGACTGGGAAACTGGTCAGAATTGAAGGAGTGATGATGGCGCTAAATACAGGAACATTTTTGAGGGAAACCTGTTTCAGTCTTCCAGAGATTTGAGACTGGGACGAAGGGTCACCTTCCAGCAGGACAATGACCCTAAGCATACTGCTAAAGCAACACTCAAGTGCTTTAAGGGGAAACATTTAAATGTCTTGGAGTGGCCTAGTCAAAGCCCAGACCTCAATCCAATAGAGAATCTGTGGTATGACTTAAATATTGCTGTACACCAGCGGAACCCATCCAACTTGAAGGAGCTGGAGCAGTTTTGCCTTGAATAATGGGCAAAAATCCCAGTGGTTAGATGTGCCAAGCTTAAAGAGACATACCCCAAAATAGTTGCAGCTGTAATTGCTGCAAAAGGTGGCTCTACAAAGTATTGACTTTGGGGGGGTGAATAGTTATGCACGCTCAAGTTTTCCGTTTTTTTGTCTTATTTCTTGTTTGTTTCACAAGAATTTTGTATCTTCAAAGTGGTAGGCATGTTGTGTAAATCAAATGATACAAACCCCCCAAAAATACATTTTAATTCCAGGTTGTAAGGCAACAAAATAGGAAAAATGCCAAGGGGGGTGAATTCTTTCGCAAGCCACTGTATACGACTGCTGAACTGAGACAGTCTTTAGCTAGTGTTAACTGACTGCATCAGGTGATCCAGACTCATTAACATAGCCAGGTGGTGATTGAGGATAGGTTCTGACCTGAGGAGTAGAGGATGAGAAAAATAGACTAGAAAAAAACTGAGAGAGAGAGAGCGAGAGGAGGGGAGAGGGAGAAAGAGAGAGAGTGTGGAAATATACCTGCATGCATCAATCCTTTCATCACAACAAACTGTTGCCAAGATACATAGATCACTTTATATTAAATTCCTTGAACTAAACTGACACAGTTGTAAATTATATTATAAAAGGCTTGTGTGTGTGCGTATATGCATGTGTTCATTGCAGACCTTTTTTTTTCCATTTCCAATCTTACACTGCTAGAGATCACTTCTTCATGACATTTTGCTGAATTATTTGTCATTCCTAAATGACCATTGAATCATTCCATTATTTTAAATTATGAAGAAGTCACAGTCTGGAGTTGGATTTTTATATATGACTATGCTATGTAAATGTGCTATTTGAAATGTTTGGTCCCACATCAGTTCTGTTTTTACAGTGGTATTTTATTCAACAAATGATGTGCATTAGTTGTGCTAAGGTCATTGTTAGTGTGAAAGGTTTAAAAGCTTCCGGTTTCTGGTCCAGTTGAATTTTCTCCCTGTATTATGTTATTGGTCTTGATTCGGGCTTCTGATTGATTCATTTTGGCAGTCTGTATGAAATGAAATAGCAACGATTCTCAATAAGACATGTTGTTGTGGTACTTAGACCTACTCTATTCATTATCCCCTTTAACGCTAACATTCCTCTGTCTTTAATTTACTAGTGTCTCCATTCCAATCAGCAATGCTTTTACAGCCTCATGAATAGATAGAATACACAGTTAAGGCCTGACAAATGCTTCCAGGGAGGGGTTTCATGTTTCCTCATCTGCAATCTGTACTTCACAGTTTCCTTCACGGACACTTGCTTATAGTCAACATAACAAACTGGCACACTGACATCGTGTTCCTTCTCTCTCTTGCACTCTGCTCTGTTTTCCTCGTGTTTTCATGGACTGGTGCAGTGACAGTGTTTGTGGTGAAGTTGGTAAATGACAGTGAATTTGGTATGAAATGTTTGGTTTTCTGTGTTGTTCAGTTTTCTTGACTCAACCCTGACGCACACGCACACACACACACACACAGACACACACACACACACACACACACAGACACACACACACACGCACGCACGCACGCACGCACACACACACACACACACACACACCTGTCCTCCCATTCCTGAGGCTGGCAGGTGTGATGGGTAACTGCTCTGAGCTCAGGTTGGCAGCAGGGCGTTAGAGACGCGAGCCAGTTGTAGGATGGAGGGATGAAAGATGAGAGGAGAGATGGGAGGGGAGAGAGGGGCTTCCAGTCAAAGCAGCAGACACCCCCTGTTGCTTTGAGCCCCCACCGATCCCCAGCTGTTATTACGGCCCCGTTGATCACTTCTAGGTGTCGACACATTATCTCGCCATTATAGCCTCAGAAGGTTTAGCGAACTCAAAACCAATATCCCCCCAGGCTTGTATTGTCATGTAACTGAGGCCTATTATCACTGCAGTGGGACAAACTCAACTACTACTTCAGACTGCCTCCCGACTCTGCCTCTCAGTCAATGTCATGAACCAGTGAAGACGGTAGCTACGACATTTGATGTCAGTTATGTGACAGTTATATAGTACATTCAATTACGTGTTGCATTTCTATTTTTAGCAGATGCTCTTATCCAGGTCGACTTACAGGAGCAATTAGGGTTAAGTGCCTTGTTCAAGGGCACATCGACAGATTTCTCACCTAGTCGGCTCAGGGATTTGAACCAAACTACTGGCCCAATGCTCTAAACTGCTAGGCTACCTGCAGTATTGTTCAAATGGATTGTGTCTGATGTGTCGTATGACTGACCCTAATTGGCTTTGCTAATACCTGAAACCAATAGGAAATGCAGTAGCAGACAGTGATCTAGAATCACCATCCTACTGTCAGAGCTGTCAAATGATTCCCACGGCCTTGCGTTCCCTCTGGGTCTTTATCTCTCAGAGAGGGCTGGCTGATTGGGCTCGTATAGGCTGTTATCAGCATGTCCAGTTTGTAATTAGGGAAGAGAGGGACAGGACATCTCCAGTATCCACCTCCATATTACCCCTCCTCTCTTTAACGAGGCCCATCAACCTCTCTCCATCTCTCCCACCATCTCTCTCCTCAGCAGCACCTGTAGCCAGCCCTGGCTGCTCCTTATTCTTCTCCAGTTCTCCAGAGAAGTGTTTGGGGTTCCCGGTTCCCAGCGCTTGGGGTCTCTCTGGAGAGCAATAGGGCAGTGTGTGATAGCATCTAGCATAACTACAGCGCTTCGGAGAGGGGTGTGTGTGTGGGTTTGGCATCCGTTAATCAGAGTCTGAGAGGGAGGGAGGGAGGGAGGGTCAGGAGGGGTGGTGGGGGTGGGGTCTGGATGGTGTTAACAGAGAATTAGGGGAATACTCTTTTCCTCTCCATAGGTTAGTGTTTACCCATCCTGGCTCGATCTGAGGGAGAAGGGGTTGGGGGATCAGGGAATGGGTCTGAACTCTGACCTCTCCATAACTAACCTTGACATGAGATCAACACGGCAGTGACAGGCACTCAGTGTCAGCTACCGTGTGTGTGTGTGTGTGTGTGTGTGTGTGTGTGTGTGTGTGTGTGTGTGTGTGTGTGTGTGTGTGTGTGTGTGTGTGTGTGTGTGTGTGTGTGTGTGTGTGTGTGTGTGTGTGTGTGTGAGAGGTCATGTCACTTCATCATTTACAGAGCTGGGACTGTGAGATAGGAGGGTTGTAAATCAGCGGAATAGACTGTGTCAATGAGGAGGTGTGGAGGTGTGTTCTCTAGGGGGTATGATATAATTGGATAATCATAATCATTATCACCAACCATAGAATAACCTCTCGTATAAATGTATGAATAGATTGAGGAGAAGTTGCAGTCTTTTCAATTCTCCATCACAAAAGCCTCCGCAGCTCCTATAGATTGTTATGTTGTCTACTCTCAAAAGAGAACGCGTTCACATGTGACTCTCTCTCCCTGATCACATGAAACCTGGTGTATAAATGGGCATTCTTAAGGCAGATTGATTCTGCTTCTCTCCAGTGGTCCTGGTTTGTATCAGAGCGCATTCACGGTTCCCGGGGGACGGCCTCCTTTGTCAGCTCTAGAGAAGTTAAATCATATATAAAACAAATGAATTGCCCCTGTTAGATCACTCAAGCACTCACCCAAGGGAACATGTGCTTATCAACCACACAACACACACCCACCCACCCACCCACACACACACACACACACACACACACACACACACACACACACACACACACACACACACACACACACACACACACACACACACACACACACACACACACACACACACACACACACACACACACACACACACACACACACACACACACACACACACAGCATTTCTCTTAGCGTTCCTCTGCTTGCCAGCCCAGTCCTCTGTGGAATTGAAGGTTACTCCTCTCCATCTGCTGTCCTCTTCAGAGCACTACCAGCTCCTATTTTAATTACAGCTTCCCCTTTTCTGCACTACTTCACCCCTCTCCCTCTGTCCCTATCCCTCTCTACCTCTGTCCCTACCCCACACACACTGGTCCATCTGTCCCAATAGAGACCCCTTTGCCGTTTATGATGGCCATACTTGTAGCTCATTCAGCAGGGGTACAGTTGTGATGAGTCTTTACAGCCCCAGCAGAGTCAATGGCTTTATTCCGCTCTATTCACGACTGTAGAGGTCACTCTGATTACATCCTTTATGACCATGCTAACTGGTGCCACGGCAGACATGACAGCAGGGCTCAGATTGCTGTATTCAGCCAGGACAAGGGTTCTGTTTTTGGGGTGTGTTTATGATCCAAACTGGTTGTGTGTGTGTGTGTGTGTGTGTGTGTGTGTGTGTGTGTGTGTGTGTGTGTGTGTGTGTGTGTGTGTGTGTGTGTGTGTGTGTGTGTGTGTGTGTGTGTGTGTGTGTGTGTGTGTGTGTGTGTGTGTGTGTGTGTGGATTCCAATTGTTGTGTTTTTGGCCTGTTGTGTGTGACCGTATTGAGAGTGTCTGTGTGTTCTGCTCCCTGTCATCTATCTCTCAGTGCCACCACAACAAAAGGCTCTTCTCTGGCCCTATTTGTTTTCTATGTGTCTGGAGGAGCAGGGGGAGAGGAGGTGGTAGAGGAGGGGGGACAGGAGGGGAGAGTGGAGAAGGGGGAGAGGGCGGAGAAGATAGAGGTGGGGTAAGAGGTAGGAAGGGGGAGAGGAGGAGGGGAGGGGGCAGAGGAGGAGGGGAGAGGAGGTGGGAGAGAGGAGGTGGGAGGAGCAGCAGGGTCCATTGGTTACGACAGAGTGAGCCTAACACACTGAGAAATGGAGCCCCTAAGTTTCTATGCTACTTTATGTTCTACTATTAAACAGAATAGTGCCAGAATACACCTTTTGAAGCCGTTCTAGTTGAATTAAGGATGACTCCAATGGCATTGACATCACTCGAAATTTAGCATATTTATGTGATATGTTGATTTGTTGTCCCACTCACTGGTGTTAAACGTGATACAGTATAGCAGCGTTGATGTGTTTTTAACTGATCCCCTATTAGGGATGCTGTGAAGCAGCCAGATCGCTCAAGATTGACTTCGAAATTGTCCTGAGGACGTCGGGGAATGCCTTCAAAGCCGTCCACTAGAGGCAACAGTGCCATCAATTATTCCTGGGTTTTGCTGTGGATGTGGGTGGCAGACGGGCGTAATCCCATGAAAGGGAAAGGGGGATACCTAGTCAGTTGTATGTGTCTTCTGCATTTAACCCAACCCCTCTGAATCAGAGAGGTGACACGTTATTATGATTTTTTTACCCTATCCAAAACCTTAATAAATTCTTATTTACAATGACGTCCTACCCCGGCCAAACCCTAACGATACTGGGCCAATTGTGCGCTGCCCTATGGGACTACAAATCACAGCCGGTGGTGATACAGCCTGGATTCAAACCAGGGTCTGTAGTGACACCTCTAGCACTGAGCTGCAGTGCCTTAGACCGCTGCGCCACTCGAGAGCCCAAACCCCCAAGCCGACTAGGTGTAACATCTGTCGATGTGCCCTTGAGCAAGGCATTTAACCCTAATTGCTCCTGTAAGTCACTCTGGAGCTGATGTTTATTCACTAAAATGTAAATAAACATCAGAATCTGAAGTCAAATAAATAAAACGGTGAGATCTTGTTTTGTGAAGATCAGAGAGAGGGTGGGACACCGAGACTTTAACCAATAGAAACAGACAGAGAGGCGTTGTGAATAAAAGGTGTGCCCTCCTGGCCCTCAGGTGGGAGTATTGGCATACCTTGACCCTTTCAGATGTGAATGAGGAGACTGGCTGATTTACCTGTCTAACTGCAAAACAAACCCAGAGCCCCTCCACCCCCATGTTAAACTGACCTGAGGTGGTTCTCTTTTGTAGAGTCACACACACCCACACTTTGACCTTTTAGGGAGTAACAGGGTGGGCCGTTGCCTCCCAGCAGGACTAAACAAACTCCCAGCCGGAGTCTCAGCTATGCAAATGAGCCCTAAATACCATCAACGTGTGCTCTAACCCTCTCCTGAATGGACCAGCCCCGGGGGACTAACGCACCCCTGTAATCAGCATTAACTCAGAACAGGGAAGGGTGTGTGTGTGTGCCTGCCTTTTAAGTCCACTTACCCCAAGGGTTGTAAGTGGTATTATCAAAGACATTCCCTGGTCTAGCCCACATTCTGTTACAGTAGAATACATGAATAAACCCAGTACTGCTACCTTCTCTGTGATCATACAGGAATATCCACTATTAAACCTCCTACTTTCATAAATGATTAACGATTGTGAGAATAAACCATGACACCCAAACGTTTCTCTTTAAAAAAATAATAGTTATTGATCACAAAAACTCAACGTTGACCATTAAACAGCATGAAAGTCACCCCAAGTCTTTCTTTAGGGTCTGAGATTTGGGGTCAGAGTGTGCTGTGTACTCAGACCTATAAAATTAAGGTGAATAAGAACACCAGGCACCACAGCCATTGTGGAAGGGTACAATTAGTGGACAATGCGGAGAACTGTTGCAGGTCTCAGGATTTAACAGCGGGTCAACTGTTAATGGAACTTTGTGTTGGGTTAGAGCTACACACGGGGTGGAGTTGTTTACTATACTCTGTGTGACAGTGGTAAATGTGGGTGTTTTTACACAACGTCTCAAAGTAATTTTCTCCTGGAGGATATGTGAGGTACCTCCTGTCCTCATATAACTGATAGAGAAGATGACGTGATGGTTTGTGATGGTGTGTGTGATGGGGTGTGTAAGAGTGAGAGAGAGTTCAGGAGATGTATTTGCCCATTTTTATGATACGATGACTGTGTGTTGTATACTGTCCTGTAGATGCCCCCATCTGGAAAACAATCTAGCGGAAACACTGGTGCGTGAGTGTGTGTGTGTGTGTGTGTGTGTGTGTGTGTGTGTGTGTGTGTGTGTGTGTGTGTGTGTGTGTGTGTGTGTGTGTGTGTGTGTGTGTGTGTGTGTGTGTGTGTGTGTGTGTGTGTGTGTGTGTGTGTGTGTGTGTGTGTGTGCGTGTGTGCGCGCGCGTGTGTGTATGTGGGTGTTAGGGTTGGGTGATATGGACAAAATATTGTATCACAATATTTTTCAAATTTCTGCAGTTTTGCAAAATTGCAGTATTTTACAATATTTTACATTTCTGAATATCGAAAGTTCTTAATATGTTTTATGGGAAGTGAATGAGCCTAGAACAGCTACAAATACATTTTAATTGATTTTAATGGGCTTCCTCAGTTCAGATGGTTTTATACTCAACCAAACTAGAACCAAACGGAAGTTGTCCAATTTGTAGAACTTTTCATTTATTTATCACTGTATCAAAATACCTTTATAGCCGCTATTGTGGATCCATACCGGTATACTGATATTCACTATATATCGCCCAGCCAGAGTGTGTATGTGGTGAAGAGGAACTGGCCAGTCTTGTTTCGCTGGTGGAAGGTGAAAGCGGTTGAGGATGCACTGCAGCTCCAGGCAGAGAGGAGTTTACTGTGCTTACCCACACTTACATCTACCCCCTTCAATGTCTATTCTATTCTATTCAATATGTTTTCATGTCATTGTATGGCTGTATTAACACGTCCCTGTTTCTCAACCTGTTCCCTATCACATTGGAACTCCTCGGATGTCAGGCAGTAGACAGCGTGGTTATAGTTTAGATACCAGGAGGGATTAAGCAGGAACAGGATTTCTATTAAAAAGAGAGAAGGAGGTAATCAGTGACACTCCTCTAATTGTACTTGGCAAGCTGTTACAGTATACTTACTGTACACGGCAGCAGTCTGCCTGCTTCAAGTAAACCATATTAGCTGTCTGACAGCTTACCAGGACTCTAATTACAGGTTTCTCTAAGTCCTGCGTGTTACAACACTTATGTTGCCTGGCTGCTTTTAATACTTGACTCTGGATTGGCTTTTTTCCCCCGTCGTTTTTCTTTTTTATCCCGGAGCAAATTTCTTCCTCCACTCCGAAGAAAAAGAGTAGTTCCCTCCTGCCATCGTTTTAAAGACCTGCTTACATGCAGAAATTACCAGCATGTAATTGATAAGCAGGTGTGATCTGTGGGCTCTTTTTTCCCTTTTTCTTTTTTTGTTGCCAGGGGGACGTGCGGGCTCGCTGATGTTGGCACGAGAACTGGCGAATCCAGTTCTGGAGCTCCACGTCTCACTCTGTTATTATTTTGAGGTTTCTCCTCTCTTCTTCTGTCTCTCTTTCACTCCATCTCTTTTGCAATATTTGGTTCTCATTTTCAATCTCTTACCTCATCTTGTTTACCTTCTTTTCCTACATGTTTTAATCATTCCTATTTCCCTCCATTACATCATTCCCCACTCTGCCTCTCCTTCTTCTTTCTTTTTCGTTCCTTCTGTAAACTGTCATGCTTGTGGTTAACTTCTAAAGACATTTTAATCCATGCGTGTCTCTCCGTTAGCTATGACGCTAACTCAGACAGCCATAGGTTACTACAGGCTGGCCTGCAGTGTCCCATGATGTCTTTCTAGCACTAGGCCACACCCCCATCTCACTGTTGCCTTGGTCCTGACCACCTAGCATGTGCTGTTGCTGACTATGTGAAAGCATTGTTGAAGATTTAGGATAATTGGTCTGAGAAATTAGGAGGCATGTTTTCGAACAGACATGCTTTCCCACACGCATACTTCCCAACAGAGCTCCAGAGAATTAATGATCCCTACTTTACCCCACCAAACCCCAGTAGGCACCAGCTAACTGTTCGTCCCCAGCCTCAAACCAGTACCCTAAGAGCTTCCTTCCTTCTCTCTCTCTCTCTCTCTCTCTCTCTCTCTCTCTCTCTCTCTCTCTCTCTCTCTCTCTCTTTAATTAGCATGATTATCAATCTAAACAATAGTTAGAATAATTGCAGCATTAAAGGCAGTCATCTCCAGGGCAGGCACTTCCTGTCGGTGATGACAGACACATGAGCAGCTTCCTCTTCTTTAGGATGGAGTGGGGTTGGGGGACAGGGCGGGGTCTGTCATCATGACTAATCACTCAGCAGCGCTATTGGAGCTAATGGGCTAATAATGAGTTTTTCTCAATGTATCATGCAATATAGAATGAGTTAATGCTAAACAATGATATTGTTTGACGGTAGGAGGGGATGTAAAGTGAGTTCAGAGAGTGGATAGGGTGGAGTTGACTGTAGTACAATGATCTCTTATCTGTTCATATATCTGGGAGGGTCTCATTGCTGAAATGAGTTGACATTAACACAGTATTTGTCTATAGTGTATAATTACACTGGTAAAATATGTAATTTCAAATCATAATTTGAAATGAAGTAGAGTTGATTTGACATAATGTCAGCTATATTCCTCCCCCAGCATCCTCTCTACCAGACCTGTTCCTCCCTCCTTCCATCTGTTTTTTTTACCGGTTCCCCTCCGTATCCACCTGCATGGCGGGTAGCTTCAACACAGTAGCCTAATAGTAGCCTAATGGCCTACCTGTCCCATCATCAGCTATTATCACCCTGAGAACCAAAACAAAGGAGCCCATCGCCCTGTCGCCCAGGTCCACAGTGACACTTTCTCACACTCTGTGACATGTTTATACTCCAAACAGAGCCGGGCCTGACTGCTGCTGGGAAATGCCCCATCAGCAGCTCGTCCCCCTGATAGCTGAGCTGTCATACTCAGAGCCTTCACACTACTCACAGCTCAGCTCCCCGTCTGACCTGCTTTGTTTCCACACACTCGTCTTTCTTGCTCCAAAGAAGTCAGTCACAGTTTTTTAGGTGGGATTGGGAGGGGGCTTCATGGGGGGTTGATAAACAGGTTCATATTCGAACATTCAATGAAGGCATGCACATAACATATAATTGTGTGGAAGTCATAATTTACTTTCTCCTCGAATGTCTTAGCAAGTGAGTAGCGATGTTCTAGAAGCAGTGTTGATGTATTTTCTTAGCTATGCATGGGCAGGGGTTTCCTGACAAATCAAATTAAATTGTATTTGTCACATGCGCCGAATACAACAGGTGTAGACCTTAACGTGAAGTGCTAACTTACAAGCCCTTAACCAACAATGCAATCCGGTACCGCTTGACGTGCGTTAGCAGAGAGAAAAGTCAATGACTTGGGTGACTGGAGTCTTTTACAATTTTTTGGGCCTTCCTCTGACACCGCCTAGTATATAGGTCCTGGATGTCAAGAAGCTTGGCCCCAGTTATGTACTGGGCCGTAAGAACTACTCTACAGCGCCTTACGGTCAGATGCAGTTTCCATACCAGGCGGTGATGCAACCGGTCAGGATGCTCTCGATGGTGCAGCTGTATAACTTTTTGAGGATTTGGGGACCCATGCCAAATCTTTTCAGTCTCCTGAGATGGAAAAGGTGTTGTCGTGCCCTCTTCACAACTGTCTTGGTGTGTTTGGACCATGATAGTTTGTTGGTGATGTGGACACCAAGGACTTTGAAACCGTCGACCCGCTCCACTCCACAGTCCCGTCGATGTTAATGGGGGCCTGTTCGGCCCTCCTTTTCCTATAGTCCACGATCAGCTCCTTTGTCTTGCTCACATTGAGGGAGAGGTTGTTGTCCTGGCACCACACTGCCAGGTCTCTGAACTCCTCCCTATAGGATGTCTCATCGTTGTTGGTGATCAGGCCTACTACTGTTGTGTCGTCAGCAAACTTTATGATGGTGTTGGAGTTGGAGTGATTAATGGACTATGGTTTGGATTGTTTCTATTGTGTGAAGTCAAGCATGGTGAGTGGGGAACTTTGCGGGGTCTGTCACCCTGTTATTTCTGTCCTGGAGTATCGTAGCTGAATTCAAATTGAGGAAGTGGCTGTTGTGTACTGTTCCGTTGGCTTTAAGGAATGCAAAAGTAACAGTGGAGACTTTTGGCATTGGTAGGAAAAATGGCCACTGCTATTTTTCTCACAAGGTAGTACATTTTTATGGGCTTCTTATCACGCGTGAGGATTTCTCATCAGGACCTTAGTTTCTGGGTCTTTTAAAGAGTAATCCTTGTTCTTTGCTCTGCATGGGACATCCCCTTACATACCCATTCAGAGACCTGTAGCATAGCATCACTGCCAGCAGCCATATCCTTCCAGAGAAAAATGCTATCCTGTAAGACAACCAAGCAATTTTTTTTACTTTCAGTGTTGAAAAGCGATATCCCAAGTATAAATACAGTAAAGTACACACACTAAAGGGTAAAATCTGATGAGAAGTCGTAATGTCATCGGACTTCCTCTTCACTCGAGGAACAATAGAGAAGCAATAGAGAAGGGAAAGGCTCCCCCCATGACTTCCCTGAACCACCTATTGAGATGTGTCTTTGGTTAAGTCAATCAGGGGTTAAATGAGGTGAAAAGGAGTCTGGAGTGTCAATTTAAGACAGTATAGTTTTATATCGGATTAGTATTGACATTGTTCTTGGATCTCCTCATTGTGTCTAGTTAGTGTCAGTGTGGCTACTGTTACACTACCTGTCATATTCCTCTGTTACACAGTAGAACCAGTCCAACCTCTACTGTTGTCCTCTCTCACCACCTCTCACCACAATGGTATGGATCGTTGGAGGTGCATGGAAGAACATTGTGCAAGACATGTCATCGCACCAACCGACACATAGACTTTTCTTAGGACGCAACCCCCCCTTCCCTGTCTTTCTCACACACTAACATTTATCGCCGGCAAACTTACTCAAGTTGTAGGAACTGTCGTTTAAGAGTTTTTCATGGACATCATTAAGCAGGAAACAATCCAGAATTAACTGTCATTATGATATTCCCTTCATCACATTTTCTGGGAGGCTGTTTTCACTTCTCTGCGTGAGGTTGACAGGTACACATTGACACATGCCAAAACATGCAGTGTGGTTGACATTAATATTAGAGAAGTTTGTGTTGATCACTTCTTAATCTGATAATGACATGATTTTGAAGGTTGTCAGGCAATCCTTGAATTTCATAACAAAGCAATGGAACAGATGTGCTTGTCAAGGCCTAGCAACGTGGTGACGCAATCAATTATCAAAATGAAGGTCAGACCGCTGGTTTTGTTTCCATGCCATGTCAGACTATTCTGGTATATGCCTGTATAATAACAGTATACTGGGGAAGTTGTGTCAGTATCTCCAGTGTCTTCTCTATGTCAGACCTTATTTCACTACCTCACTGAGAGATGGTGTGAAACTAGAGAGAGGGGGAGGGGAATAAAGTCACACCTGCCAAGGATTGGTTGACCACCATTTTGTTTTTGTTTGAGACTGTGAGTATTTTTTGGGTTACTGACTTCACTGCATGTGTATTGTAGTTGTAGTTTGGTGTTTGCATAACACATTACAGCACAGCTTTGCTCTTGCACTGACTTCATAGAGAGGTGAGAGTGAGAAACGGACATTTTGCTGCACTACTACCTTATTGCCAACCCAGCACTATTCAACGTAGCCATGCTGTCACCGCTGATACCACTTTCCATCTCAAGTTTCAGTTGAGAGGAACACATTAGATAAAAAAATCTGCTAATTTGTCACATGGAATGTTTTTGGTTCCTGTGGTGTGCGTGGGCCTGTGTGTGTTTGGAGTAGAGTAAGGTTAGGGGGTATGAGTATAGTGAATATGCCTTGGTGAGAATATCAGCCTTTCAACCACACCTATTTATAGAGCTATGTCTTCTTACACTGAGAAAAGAGAAGCTAGGCTAGAAAAGCTAAAAATATACCACTTCTAACGGTAATATCTGGCAGGGTTCACTCAGTTCTACCTAAACAGACAACACGGTTAAAGCAAAACATTACCAGTTCAAAACAGATGAAGGTTCATGGAAAGGGGTTGCAGTCTGAAACTGAAGTGGTCCCAGCATATTTTTTATTTTTACAAAATGGTAATTTGACCAATGATATTGGGTCGTGCCAGTCCTTTTGGATTCTGAAGTAGTGCTGTTATTCAGGAGAAATGAGAGATGATGCATATCGTCCCACCTCTATTGTGACAGTTTTCTACACTCTGATGGTCCCTGGTTTTTAGCTTGGCTGTTAGTTTAGTTTGTAAGCACACGCAGGATCAGAGATGAGAGATGAGATAGGGTTGAGAGACAGAGGGTAGTGGGGGTAGAGTTCAAGCTGCTACTGTTACAGATACAGCGATACTTTCTCCAGGACAGTAGCAGACAGTGAGCCACTTCAAGGTATCTAGAGAAAGCTTATTTCACAACTCTAAAGCCCCCTCTACCCCCCTACTTCCCCTAACACCCTCTCCTCTCTTCCACCTCCCCCTGCTGCTCTCTCTCCGTCACAGGAAGTTGCGGTCGTACAAATGCCGTCAAAACTACTACAGTTCTGAGATCTCGTTCTTTCCAACTCCCCCACCACCTCTCTCGGTTTACTACAAGTGAGGCCTCAACGTGCCAACAGTCAGTTCACATGAGATTGCACATGAATGAGGAAGCTGTCAATGAAAGGACCCTCTTTCTCTTCCTCACATTTTCTCTCCCTCTCTTTCACTCTTTTTGTATGCTCCATGTTCAGTACCAGTGTTCCCAAGGCAGAATAGCAAATACATATTTCTACATGTTTTCATATTTCTACCCTACAAACAACAGCTGTTGCCCACAAGTAGGCTAAGTAGAGTGCTCATAGTTCATAGCTTATACAGATGTAGGATCTTAATTTGAGCCAGTTTGCTACAGCAGGAAATTAATCCTGCAGCAACAGGAAATGTGAATTATTATTTTGACTATAATTAAAGGTAGACCCAATGAAATGACGTTGCCACGAGCAGCAACGCAGAAATTGAGATGAGCAAGACTTCGCCCTCATAGTCACACACGGTATCTGTGCATGTGCACGGGTTCGCGTCCCACTGTTCACAGCAAAGTAGCCACGGTACCAACACAGCGGAAGAGTTGACCCTCGTGTTTCAAAGCTCTTTTTGTTTTGCAGAAAATGACCCACTATGCTGTTTACATTCTGCATCTCATCATATCATCCTATGATGCCTTCAGAAAGTATTCATACCCCTTTGACTTGTTCCATATTTAGTGTTACAGCCTGATTTCAAAATATACATGTTTTGTTTGTTTCTACACACAATACCTCATAGTAACAAAGTGAAAACGTGTTAATTTATTTTTTGCTAATTTATTTAAAATGAAATGTAATTTAAATAAGTATTCACACCACTGAGTCAATAATTTGTAGAAGCACCTTTTGTAGCGATTACAGGTGTGAGTCATTCTGGGTAAGTCTCTAAGAGCTTTCCACACTTGGATTGTGCAACATTTGCCTATTTTTCTTTTCAAAATTCTTCAAGCTCGTTCAGATTGGTTGTTGATCATTGCTAGTCAACCATTTTTTAGGTCTTGCAATATATTTCCAAGTAGATTTAAGTCAAAACTGTTACTCGGCTACTCAGGAACATTTACTGTTTTCTTGGTAAGCGACTCTAGTGTAGATTTGGCCTTGTGTTTTAGGTTATTGTCCTGCTGAAAGGTGAATTAATATCAAAGTGTCTGGTGGAAAGCAGACTGAACCAGGTTTTCCTCTAGGATTTTGCCTGTGCTTAGCTCCATTCCGTTTCTTTATTATCCAGAAAAACTCCAGAGTCCTTAACGATTACAAACATACCCATAACACGATGGAGCAAATGAATTAATTTGTAAAAATTTCAAAAAACATAATTCCACTTTAACATTATCGGGTATTGTGTTTAGGCCAGTGACAAAAAAATCTAAATGGAATAAATGTTAAATTAATGCTTTAACACAAGAAAGAAGGCATGAGAATACTTTCTGAAGGCACTGTACTGTTGTACACACCTTTTCTATTCACATACTGATCGTACTGTCTATACTCACCATTCACATACATATACATTTAAATTCCGGACTCTGACATTGCTCTATCTGATGTTTCTTAATTCCTTTCTTTTTTGACTATTTGGATTATGTGTGTAATGTTATTGTATTGCTAGATATTACTGCTCTGTTGGAGCTACTGTAGAAACATAAGCATTTCACTACACCTGCGATAACATCTGCAAAACTGTATACTGGACCAATACACTTTGATTTGATTTGATTTATCTGACATTTTTGAAGGGGGATCACATGTTTTTCATGAGAGAGAATCAAGTCTGAAATTTCAAAGTAGCTCCCACTAAAGGTTTACCTATGGAATGCCACATTTACACTACCCTGAACCTCTCTGACGGAAACGTTAGACTGCCAGGAGGGTGTGTTCTGTTTTACTGGGGGCAGGAGAGAGAGCGAGAGGGAGAGAGAGGGGGGGGGGCAGTCTAAGAGAAATTAAACCAATATCACTCTCCTCCTGTAGTGGCTGATATTTCATTTATCCATGCAGGCTGTCTGTCAGTCGGTGGCAGGCCCAACGCGCCAAGCTCCCCCGCAGGTGATAACAGATTAAAACGTATTCCATTTCATGCCTCAGGCTCCCAAATACAATCCATGTGGGTCTGCCTCTCGCCCTGCGGCCCCCCTGTGCCCCCCTTAGAGCTGGGAGCGACCGAGTCAGTTCACTGGGCTAAGCAGGAGAGATGGTAGCCCGCGAGATTACCAGGCATCTGAGGAAATTAGTCTATGTGTGTTTGTGTGTGTGTGATGGTGTGTGTTTGCATGTATGTGTATGTGTGTGCACAGAGGGTAGAAGAGAAGTGTGTGCGTGTGTGTGTGATGGATGGATGGAGGTGTACATGTATGCAGGGTAATGTCAGGTCGTTTCAGGTGACCCACGTGCTGTATATCACAACCCTCTGCCTTCTGTTTTAGATTTTGCTCTAGTGTGAATTTCCTCGCAAGGGTTTCAATGGCTACGACATGCCGTTATGTTTGAGAGTGGGTGGACATGTTGGTTTTTGTAACTTTTGACCTCTGGCCTCAAAGTTGAATTTCATATCACTGGATGCAAACAACTACTCTCTTGAAACTCAATTTAAGGTGACAAAGTGTTCCTTTCCAAAACAAGGAAGTGGGCACGGGATTCCCCGTCTTGTAGCTTCAGTTTCATCCCAACATTCCGAGATGGAATGATGTCACTGGAGGAAATGAGAGAAACCTAACCCATGCTGCTTCCTTAAAAGGTGGGTTCCTTGAACCAGGAAAAGGAACTCCTTCCTATTGCTCGAAAGTTTCCCTTCACTGACCAGTCCTCTTTTCCCCTCCACAAGGCATCCTGTTCTACTTAAGACATACTTTGATATTAGTCCAGGCTGCGTAGGCCTAGATATGTGATGATACATTACAAATGAATCTATGTAACCCTATATTTGGATAGATTTCCATGTTGACTGGTAGATCTAGGTTATATGACACATTACAAATGAATCAATGGGGTCTATAAATGCCTTATCACAAAGACAGAAGCTTATCCTCAGGTAGTCACTGTTATTACAGTACTCCTGTACAGAGGCATCATTCCTCGTTGCTCTACAGCCCGTGCTGCTATGCCTATCTCCAGACCAATCTATCTTGGCCACGTTGTCGCTCTAATCTGCCATGAAACTACGTGTTGATGGTGTCGTCAGATAGCTGATTACACACCACGCCGCCGCAAAGCCAACACTCATGTCAATTAGGGAGGCGAACTGTGTGTCGGTGTTATAATTACAGCAACCGTGCGTGTTCGCGCCAGCGTGTGTGGTTGTGGGATTTCAGAAAGTACACAGTACGCCCAGGGAATTGTCACAGAAGAACGCAGGTGTTGAAGAATATGTGTTCTGTTGTTGTGTCCAGTACTTTGCTGACGTTGCAGTTGTTAATTGATAACTGAGAGAAAGAAAGAGAAGAAGAGTGGCATTATCATAACAGAATCACTACTTCTGCTCCTGTGAAGCTTTAAGCCTCCTCCCCCATCTTCCTCCTCCTCAACTGCCTCTTCTCTCACCATTCCTTCCAAGACGAGAGGAACGGTGTGAGAATTTGACAATGCCAGGCTTGAGTAAACCCGCTCTGTAATTCTAACACTCAGTTATAGAATGACCTCCTAAGTACCAAAGATTACCTTATGAAACGACAGCTAGAGATTTACTGCATCTAGTCTGTTGACTTAATTCTCGCCAGAAATACAAAATATAAAAATATAGATTTATTTCGGTCTTTATTAACCAAGCTGGGATCATCTCTGCTTACACAAAATATTCCTATTTGTCTGAGCGGAAATGGTGGAAGATACTACACAAATATATATTTGACCATTTAAATAAAAGTTCAACAGAAGTTTAGTATATTGAGGCGTCCTCAATCCCTGTGTGACTATAGAGCGAGTGAGAAGTTTCTGGTCAGATTATTGAAGGGTTTAGTAGCACTTAGACTGTCTCATCACACACACAGGCCTACTCTCATTTCACTCTGTTGTGATTTAGGATCCCACTGCATTAGGGCCGCTTAGAGAAGAATGAGAGAAACGTTGCAAAATGGAGGAGAGAGGGAGAAGTCGAGCGATTGAGATGTACATGCATGTGTATACTGTATCTCAGCTGTGCACATTGGAGAGTGTGTGTGTGTGTGTGTGTGATTTCTCTCTGTATCTCGCTCCCACCGAGAAGTGCTGGCTGATTATAAACAGGATTAGTTGATTATTAGAAGGGGGAGGTGTGTGTGTGTGTTATTCCCCACCACCACACCCAACTTCTCCCTCTCCATATTTATTCTGTTGTATACTGTAGCTGCTGCACTTCCTCATTACGGCATGCTTAAATAAGTCTGATAGCTACCTACTGTGGTATGAATGACCAACCGGTGTTGTTTGTACCGTTACACAACAAACACTCACCTACATGCTATCTTCTCTATTCAGTAGCTGTGTTACACCAGACACTGGCTGGCTGACTGGCCTGATAGAGCGAGTGAGAAGTCTCTGGTCAGATTATTGCAGGCCTGCTCATTTCACTGTGCTAGTTTCTCTCCAACTGACTGCTGGAGGGAGGGGATTCCTAAACCAATGAGATGAGAGGATGATGA